>NW_026111743.1:0-300000 GCF_024679095.1 Eriocheir sinensis | reverse complement strand
ACACATGAAATTAGGCAAATTTTTATTGAAATACATATACAAAATACACATAAAATAATGTAAATTTGTATGAAAATATATAAACAAATACACATAAGATAACGTAAATTTCCATAAAATATATGCACAAAATAAATAAACTGACTATCAATAAAATAATGTAAATTTGTATGAAAATAAAGATGTAAAATACCCATATAATAACGCATATTTGTTTAAAAATATATATACAAAAATACATATAAAATAATTAAATTTGTATCAAAATAAATATACAAAAGGCACATACAATAAAGAAAACTTCTATTGAAATAGATATGCGAAATACACATAAATAATGTAAATTTGTATCAAAATATATATACGAATACACATAAAATAGAGTAAATTTCTATGAAAATATATATTCAAAATACATATAAAATTATGTAAATAAGTATAAAAATATATATATCACATACACCTAAAATAATGAAAACTCGTATCAAAATAAATAAACGAAATTCCGATAAAAGAACGTATATTTGTAGGAAAATAAATATAAAATACACATAAAAATACGAAAATTTTAATAAAAATATATACTAAAATACACAAAATTAATTTCGATTTGTATGAAAATAGATATACATAATACACATATAATTAGTTAAATTTGCATTTAAATACATGTACAAAATACACATGAAATAATGTAAATTTGTATGAAGTGAAAACAAATTCACATAAAATAACGTTCATTTGTATGAAATATATATACAAAATATACATAGAATAATGTAAAATCGTATCAAAATAAATACACAGAATATCAATAAAATAATGTAAATTTGTATGAAAATAAAGATGCAAAATACTCATAACATAAAGCATTTTTTTATGAAAATACATATACAAAAATACACATAGGATAATTAAATTTGTATTATTTTATATGTACTTTGTATATATATTTTTATACGCATTTACATTATTTAACATTTATTTTGAATATATAATTTATACAAATTCATGGTATTTATGTGTATTTGTATATATATATTCATATAAATTTACATTATTTTATGTGTATTTTGTACATATTTCATTTCAAATTTACCTTATTTTATGTTTATTTTGTATGTGTATTTTATATTTATACAAATACACATTCTTTTATAGGTATTTTCTTTATTTATTTTGATTCGAATTTACATTATTTTATGTGTATTTTGTTTACATTTTTTTATACGTATTTACTTAATTTTGTGTATTTTCTATATATATTTTTTATAGAAATCTACGTTATTTTATGTGTATTCGTATATATATTTTGAAACAAATTTACATTGTTTTATATGTATTTTTGCATATTAAATAATATATATGTATATTTATTTTAATACAAATTCAAATATTTTATGTGTATTTTGGAATCAATAATTTTATAAAAGATGTGTTATTTTATAGGTATTTTGCATCTTAATTTTCATACAAATTTACATTATTTTATTAATATTCTGTGTATATATTTTGATACGATTTTACATTATTCTATTTGTGTTTTGTATATATTTTTTTATACATATTGACATTATTTAATGTGTATTTTGTATATATATTTCATACAAATTTACGTTATTATATGTTTATTTGTTTATATATTTTCTTTCAAATTTACATTATTTTATGTGTTTTTTGTATATGTATTTTATACAAATTTAGGTTATTTTACGTACGCATTTACATTATTTAATGTGTTTTGTATATATATTTTTATCCAAAGTTACTTTATTTTACGCTCATTTTTCGACATATTTTTATAGAAATTAGCGTTATTTTATATGTATTTGTATATGTTTTCTCATACAAATTTACATTATTTTATTGACATTTTGTTTATTTAGTTTGATACGAATTACATGATTATATGTGTATTTTGTACTTATTTTTTATACGTATTTACATTACTTAATGTGTATTTTGTTTATATATTTTTAAACAAATTTACGTTATTATATGTATTTTTATAAATATTTTGATACAAATTTACATTATTTTATGTATTTTGTATATACATTTCAATTCAAATTCAGCTTATTTTATCTGTATTTTGTATATCTATTTTCATACGAATTTAATTACTTCTCTGTATTTTTGTATATAGTTTTATACAAATTTACGTTATTTTATGTGTATTTTGTATATTTATATTTATACAAATACACATTCTTTTATTGGTATTTTGTTTATTTATTTCGATACGAATTTACATTATTCTATGTGTATTTTGTATACATTTTCTTATACGTATTTACTTAATTTTATGTGTATTTTGTATATTTATTTTTATACAAATCTACGTTATTTTATGTGTATTCGTATATATATTTTGAAACAAATTTACATTGTTTTATATGTATTTTGCATATCTATTTCAATACAGATTTACCTTATTGTATGTGTATTTTGTATATTTATTTTAATACAAATTCATTTTTTCATGTGTATTTTGCTATATATATTTTTATAAAAACTGCGTTATTTAATGGGTATTTTGCATCTTTATTTTCATACAAATTTACATTGTTTTATTAATATTCTGTGTATTTATTTTGATACGATTTTACATTATTCTATTTGTTTTTGTATATATTTTTTTTATACATATTTACATTATTTAATGTGTATTTTGTATATTTTAAAACAAATTTACGTTATTTTATGCGCATCTGTTAAAATATTTTGATACAAATTTACATTATTTTATGTATTTTGTATATATATTTCAATACTAATTTAGTTTATTTATGTATATTTTGTATATTTATTTTCATTCGTATCAAAATAAATAAAGAAAATAGCAATAAAATAATGTAAATTTGTATGAGAAAACATATACAAATACACATAAAATAATGTAAATTTGAATGAAAATATATAAACAAATACACTTAAAATAACGTAAATTTGTATAAAATATATATGCAAGATACACATTAAATAATGTAAATGTGTATAAAAAAATACATATACAAAAAATCAATAGAATAATGTAAAATCTTATCAATATAAATACACAGAATATCAATAAATTAATGTAAATTTGTATGAAAAGAAAGATGCAAAATTCCCATAAAATAGCGCAATTTTTTATAAAAATATAATTATATAACAAAATACACATAAAATATTTAAATTTTTATTGAAATAAATATACAAATTGCATATACAGTAAGGTAAATATGTATTGAAAGAGATATTCAAAAATACATATCAAACAAAGTAAATTTGTTTCAAAATATATATACGAATACACATAAAATAACGTAGATTTCTATAGAAATATATATACAAAATACACATGAAATTATGTAAATACGTATAAAAATATATATACAAAATACATATCTTGGTAAATTCGTGTCAAAATAAATAAACAAAATATCATGAAAAGAATGTGTATTTGTATGAAAATAAATAATAGATAATAAATTTGTATGAAATATATATGCAAGATACACATTAAATAATGTAAATATGTATAAAAAAAATATATACAAAAGACAAATAGAATAATGTGAAATCGTATCAAAATAAATTCACCGATTATTGATAAAATAATGTAAATTTGTATGAAAATAAAGATGCAAAATTCCTATCAAATAGCGCATTTCTTATAAAAATATATATACCAAAATACACATAAAATATTTAAATTTGTATTGAAATAAATATACAAAATGCACATACAATAAGGTAAACTTGTATTGAAAGAGATATGCAAAAATACATATAATACAATTTAAATTTGTTTCAAAATACGAATACACATAAAATAACGTAGATTTCTATATAAATATATATACAAAATACACATAAAATTAAGTAAATACGTATAAAAATAGATGTACAAAATACACATAGAATAATGTAAAATTGTTTAAAAAAAATAAAAAATATAAATAAAATAATGTAAATTTGTATGAAAATAAAAATGCAAAATACCCATAAAATAAAGCATATTTTTTTTATAAAAATACATATACAAAAATACATATAGCATAATTAGATTTGTATTAAAATTAATATACAAAATGCATATACAATAAGGTAAATTTGTATTAAAAAAAAAATGCAAAATACACATAAAACAGTGTAAATTTGTTTCAAAATCTATATACGAATACTCATAAATCAACGTAGATTTCTATAAAAATATATATACAAAATACACATCAAAATCTGTAAACCCCTATAAAAAAAAAAAAAAAAATTATATATATATATATATATATATATATATATATATATATATATATATATATATATATATATATATATATATATATATATATATATATATATATATATATATATATATATATATATATATATATATATATATATATATATATATATATATATATATATATATATATATATATATATATATATATATATATATATATATATATATATATACACATTAAATAATGTAAATTCGCGTCAAAATATATAAACAAAATATCAATAAAAGAAAGTGTATTTGTATGAAAATAGATATACAATATACACATAAAATCACCTAAATTTGTATAAAACTATATACAAAAATACACAAAAATAATTTTAATTTGTATGAAAATAAATATACAAAATACACATAAAATTAGGTAAATTTGTATTAAGATACATTTACAAAATACACATAAAATAATGTAAATTTTAATAAAAATATATAAACAAATACACTTAAAATAACGTAAATTTGTATAAAATATATATAAAAAATACACATTAAATAATGTAAATATGTATAAAAAAATATATACAAAACACAAATAGAATAATATAAAATCGTATCAAAATAAATACACAGAATATTAATAAAATAATGTAAATTTGTATGAAAATTAAGATGCAAAATACCCATAAAATAACGTTTTTTTTTATAAAAATATATATACCAAGACACACATAAAATATTTGAATTTGTATTAAAATAAATATACAAAATGCACATACAATAAGGTAAATTTGTATTGAAATAGATATGCAAAATACATATACAACCATGTAAATTTTTTTCAAAATATATATACGAATACACATAAAATAACGTAGATTTCTATGAAAATAAATATACAAAATACACATCAAATGAAGTAAATACGTATAAAAAAAGGTATACAAAATACACATAAAATAATGTAAACTCGTATCAAAATAAATAAACAAAAAACTAATAAAAGAATGTGTATTGTATAAATATAAATATACAAAATACAAATAAAGTAACGTAAATTTATATAAAACTATATGAAAAATAAAGAAAAGTAATTAAATTTTTGTGAAAATAGATATAAAAAATACATGTGTATTTTGTATATTTATTTTCATACAAATTGAAATTATTTTGTTTATTTTTTTATATATTTTCAAACAAATTTTCGTTATTTTATGAGTATTTTATATTTATTTTTCTACAAATATACGTTCTTTTATCTGAATTTTGTTTATTGAATTTGAAACGAATTTACCTTATTTTGTATATCTATTTTCATACAACTTAAAATACTTCTGTGTATTTTTGTATATAGTTTTATTTAAATTTACGTTATTTTATGTGTATTTTGTATATTTATATTTATACAAATACAAATTCTTTTATTGGTATTTTGTATATTTATTTTGATGCGAATTTACATTATTTTATGTGTATTTTGTATACATTTTTTTATACGTATTTACTTCATTTTATGTGTAATTTGTATATATATTTTAATATAAATCTACGTTATTTTATGTGTATTCGTATATATATTTTGAAACAAATTTACATTGTTTTACATGTATTTTGCATATCTATTTCAATACAAATGTACCTTATTGTATGTGTTTTTTATATATTTATTTTAATACAAATTAAATTTTTTATGTGTATTTTGGTATATATGGTAAGGTAAATTTGTATTGAAAGAGATATTCAAAAATACATATAAAATAATGTAAATTTGTTTCAAAATATATATACGAATACACAAAAAATAACGTAGATTTCTATAAAAATATATACAAAATACACACAAAATGAAGTAAATACGTATAAAAAAATGAATACAAAATACACATAAAAATCGTATCAAAATAAACAAAATACCAGTAAAAGAATTTTTATTTGTATAATTATAAATATACAAAATACATAAAAAATATCGTAAATTTGTATAACACTATATACAAAAATACACAGAAGTAATTAAATTTGTATGAAAATATATATACAAAATACAGCTAAAATAAGCTAAATTTGAATAGAAATGTACATACAAAATACATAAAATAATGTAAATCTGTATCAAAATATTTATACAAATACATATAATAACGAAGATTTGTTTAAAAATATATAAACAAAATACACATTAAGTAATGTAAATACGTATAAAAAATATGTACAAAATACACATATAATCTTGCAATTCGTATCAAAATAAATAAACAAAATAGCAATAAAATAATGTAAATTTGTATGAGAAAACATATACAAATAACGCAAATTTCTATAAAAATATATGTACAAAAATGCACATAAAATAAAGTAAATTTGCATAAAAATATATATACAAAACACACACTAAATAATGTAAATCCGTACATAAAATAACCTAAATTTGTATAAAACTATATACAAAAATACACAAAAATAATTTAAATTTGTTTGAAAAGAAATATACAAAATACACATACAATTAGGTAAATTTGTATTGAAATACATATACAAAATACATCAAATAATGTAAATTTGAATGAAAATATATAAACAAATACACTTAAAATAACGTAAATTTGTATAAAATATATATGCAAGATACACATTAAATAATGTAAATGTGTATAAAAAAAATATATACAAAAAACAAATAGAATAATGTAAAATCGTATCAAAATAAATACTCAGAATATCAATAAAATAATGTAAATTTATATGAAAATAAAGATGCAAAATTCCCAAAAATTATCGCATTATTTATAAAAATATATTTACCAAAATACACATAAAATATTTAAATTTGTATTAAAATAAATACACAAAATGCATATACAGTAAGGTAAATTTGTATTGAAAGAGATATTCAAAAATACATATAAAACAATGTAAATTTGTTTCAAAATATATATACGAATACATATAAAATAAAGTAGATTTCTATAGAAATATATGTACAAAATACATATGAAATTATGTAAATACGTATAAAAATATATATACAAAATACATATCAAATAATGTAAATTCGTGCCAAAATAAATAAACAAAATATCATGAAAAGAATGTGTATTTGTATGAAAATAGATAATAGATAATAAATTTGTATAAAATATCTATGCAAGATACACATTAAATAATGGAAATATGTATAAAAAAGTATATACAAAAAACAAATACAATAATGTAACATCGTATCAAAATAAATACACCGAATATTAATAAAATAATGTAAATTTGTATGAAAATAAAGATGCAAAATATCCATATAATAACGCATATTTGCATAAAAATATATATACAAAAATACATATAAAATAATTAAATTTGTATTAAAATAAATATACAAAATGCACGTACAATAAAGTAAATTTGTATTGAAATAGAAATGCAAAATACACATCAATAATGTAAATTTGTATCTAAATATATATACGAATACTCATAAAATAGAGTAAATATCTATGAAAATATACATACAAAATAGATATACAAAATACACATATAACTAGTTAAATTTGTATTTAAATACTTGTACAAAAAACACATAAAATAATGTAGATTTGTATGAAATGAAAACAAATATATTTTATATAAAATATATATACAAAATACACATAGAATAATGTAAAATCATATCAAAATAAATACACAGAATATCAATAAAATAATGTAAATTTGTAAGAAAATAAAGATGCAAAATACCCATAAAATAAAGCATATTTTTATAAAAATACATATACAAAAATACACATAGATTAATCAAATTTGTATTAAAATTAATATACAAAATGCACATACAATAAGGTAAATTTGTATTGAAAAAATATGCAAAATACACATAAAACAATGTAAATTTGTTTAAAAATATATATACGAATACATATAAAATAACGCAGATTTCTATAGAAATATATATACAAAATACACTTGAAATAATGTAAATACGTATAAAAATATATATACAAAATACACATTAAATAATGTTAATACGTGTCAAAATAAATAAACAAAATATCATGAAAAGAATATGTATTTGTATGAAAATACATATACAAAATATACATAAAATAACCTAAATTTGTATAAAACTATATACAAAAATACACAAAAATAATTTAAACTTGTATGAAAATAAATATACAAAAAACATAAAAATAGGTAAATTTGTATTGAAATACATATACAAAATACACATAAAATAATGTAAATTTGAATGAAAATATATAAACAAATAGACTTAAAATAACGTTAATTTGTATGAAATATGTATACAAAAAAAACATTAAATAATGTAAATATTTATAAAAATATATATACAAAACACAAATAAAATAATGTAAAATCGTATCAAAATAAATACAGAAAATATTAATAAAATAATGTATATTTGTATGAAAATTAAGATGCAAAATACCCATAAAATAACGCATTTTTTATAAAAATATATATACGAAAAAACATAAAATATTTGATTTTGTATTAAAATAAATAGACATACAAAATACACATAAAATAAGCTAAATTTGAATTGAAATATATATACAAAATACATAAAATAATGTAAATTTGTATCAAAATACCTATACAAATACACATATAATAACATAAATTTGTATAAAAATATATAAACAAAATACACATTAAATAATGTAAATACGTATAAAAAAAAATGTACAAAATACACAAATAATCATGTAATTCGTATTAAAATAAAAAGACAAAATACCAATAAAATAATGTAAATTTCTATGAGAAAACATATACAAAATACACATAAATAACGCAAATATCAATAAAAATATATATAATATAATATATTTTTATACATATTTAAAATATTTAATGTATATTTTGTATATATATATTTTATCCAAATTTACGTGATTTTATATGTATTTGTTTATATATTTTCATACAAATTTACATTATTTTATGTGAGTTTTGTATATGTATTTCAATACAAATTTGCCTAACTTTATGTGTATTTTGCATATCTATTTTCAAACAAATTTAAATTATTTTTGTGTATTTTTGTATATATTTTTATACAAATTTTAGTTATTTTATTTCTTTTTTTGTATATATATTTTCCTACAAATATACATTCTTTTATTGGAATTTTGTGTATTTAATTTTTTACGAATTTACATTATTTTATGTGTATTTTGTATATATTTTCCTACGTATTTAAACTATTTTATGTGTATTTTATATATACATTTTCATAAAAATTTACGTTATTTTATTGTGTGTATTCGTATATATTTTGAAACAAATTTTATACAAATTCATGTTATTTTATGTGTATTTGTATATATATTTTCATACAAATTTATATTATTTCATGTGTATTCTTACATATATTTTATTACAAATTTACCTTATTTTATGTTTATTTTGTATATATATTTCATTCAATATTAAATTATTTAATGTGTATATTTGTATTTGTATTTAGGTTACTTTATGTGTTTTCTATATATTTTCCTCCAAAATTACATTATTTTATTGTTATTTTCTTAATTTACCTCGAGACGAATTTAGATTATTTCATATGTATTTTGTATACATATTTTATACTCATTTACATTATCTAATGTGTTTTGTATATATTTTTATGCAAACTAATTTTATGTGCATTATTGTACATATATTTTATAGAAACTTAAAACGTTATTTTATGTGTATTTTGTATATGTTCTCATACAAATTTACATTATTTAATTAGTTTTTGTTTATTTATTTTGATACGAATGACTTGATTATTTGTGTATTTTGTAAATATTTTTTATATACGTATTTACATTACTTAATGTGTATTTTGTTTATATAATTTTTTACAAATTTACGTTATTATATGAGTATTTGTTAAAAATATTTTGAAACGACTTTTCTTTATATTATGTATATTGTATATATATTTCAATTCAAATTTAGCTTATTTTGTGTGTATTTTGTATATCTATTTTCATACAAATTTAATTACTTCTGTGTATTTTGTATATAGTTTTATACAAATTTATGTTATTTTATGCATTTTGTATATTTATATCTATACAAATACACTTTCTCTTATTGGTATTTTGTTTATTTATATTTATACAATTTACATTATTTTATGTGTATTTAGTATACATTTTTGAGTCGTATTAACATACATTTATTTGTATATTGTAGATATATATTTATAGAAATCTACGATATTTTATGTATATATATATATGTCTATATATATATATATATATATATATATATATATATATATATATATATATATATATATATATATATATATATATATATATATATATATATATATATTTTTTAAACAAATTTACATTGTTTTATATGTATTTTGCATATCTATTTCAATACAAATTTACCTTATTGTATGTGCATTTTGTATACTTATTTGGTATATATAATTTTATAAAAAATGCGTTATTTTATAGGTATTTTGCATCTTAGTTTTCATACAAATGTACATTATTGTATTAATATTCTGTGTATATATTTTGATACGATTTTATATTATACTATTTGTGTTTAGTATATATTTTTTTTATATATATTTTCATTATATAATGAGAATTTTTTTTATATATTTTATACAAATTAACGATATTTTAAGTGTATTTGTTTATATAATTTCATTCAAATTTACATTATTTTAAGTGTATTTTGTATATGTATTTCAATACAAATTTACCTAATTTTATGTGTATTTTGTATATTTATTTTCATACAAATTTAAATTATTTTTGTGTTTTTTTCTATATACATATAGAGTAAATTTCTATGAAAATATATATTCAAAATACATATAAAATTATGTAAATAAGAATAAAAATATATATATCAAATACACCTAAAAAAATGAAAATTCGTAACAAAATAAATAAACAAAATTCCGATAAAAGAACGTATATTTGTAGGAAAATAAATATACAAAATACACATAAAATTACGAAAATTTGAATAAAAATAAATACAAAAAAAAAAAAAAAGTAAATTTCAATTTGTATGAAAATAGATATATAAAATACACATATAATTAGTTAAATTTGTATTTAAATACATGTACAAAATACACATAAAATAATGTAAATTTGTATGAGATGAAAACAAATTCACATAAAATAACGTACATTTGTATAAAATAGATATACAAAATATACATAGAATAATGTAAAATCGTATCAAAATAAATACACAGAATATCAATAAAATAATGTAATTTTGTATGAAAATAAAGATGCAAAATACCCATAAAATAAAGCATATTATTTTTAAAATACATATACAAGAATACACATAGAATAATTAAATTTGTATTAAAATTAATATACAAAATGCACGTACAATAAGTTAAATTTGAAATGAAAAAATATACAAAATGCACATAAAACAATGTATATTTGTTTGAAAATATATATACGAATACACATGAAATAACGTATATTTCTATAGAAATATATATACAAAATACACATGAAATGACGTAAATACGTATAAAAATATATATTCACAATACACATTAAATAATGTAAATTCGCATCAAAATAAATAAACAAAATATCAATAAAAGAATGTGTATTTGTATGAAAAAAGATATACAAAATACACATAAAATATTGTAAATTTGTATAAAACTCAATTCAAAAAATACACAAAAATAAATTATATTTGTATAAAAATATATATACAAAATACACATCAAACTAGTTAAATTTCTATTGAAATACATATACAAAATACACATAAAATAATGTAAATTTGAATGAAAATATATAAACAAATACACTTTAAATAACATAAATTTGTATGAAATATATATAGAAAATACACATTAAATAATGTTATTATGTATAAAAAAATATAAACAAAACACAATTTGAATAATGTAAAATAGTATCAAAATAAATACACAGAATATTAATAAAATAATGTAAATTTGTATGAAAATAAAGATGCAAAATACCCATAAAACAACGCATTTTTATGAAAATATATATACCAAAATACACATAAAATATTTAAATTTGTATTACAATAAATATACAAAATGCACATACAATAAGGTAAATTTGTATTGAAATAAATATGCAAAATACACATAAAACAATGTAAATTTGTTTCAAAATATATATACGAATACATATAAAATAACGTAGATTTCCATAAAAATATATATACAAAATACACATAAAATGAATTAAATACGTATAAGAAAATGTATACAAAATACACATAAAATAATGTAAATTCGTATCAAAATAAATAAACTAAATGCCAATAAAAGAATGTTTACATGTATAAATATAAATATACAAAATACATATAAAATAACGTAAAATTGTATGAAACTATATTAAAAAATAAACAAAAATAATTAAATTTGTATGAAAATAGATATACAAAAGACACATAAAATAAGCTAAATTTGAATTGAAATAAATATAGAAAATGCATAAAATAATGTAAATTTGTATCAAAATATATATTCAAATACACATATAATAACGTAAATTTGTATAAAAATATACAAACAAAATACACATTAAATAATGTAAATACGTATAAAAGATATGTACGTAATGTAAAAAATACCCATAAAATAACTCATATTTAAAAAAAATATATATACAAAAATACACATAAAATAATTGAATTTGTATTAAAATAAATATACAAAATACAAATACAATAAGGTAGATTTTTATTGAAATAGATATGCAAAAAACACATAAAATAATGAAATCTTTTATCAAAATTGATACGAATACACACAATAAAATTACGTAAATTTTTATGAAAATATATATACAAAATACACATAAATAATGTAAATACATAGAAAAACATATATACAAAACACACATAAAATAATGTAAACTCGTATCAAAATAAATAAACAAAATTTCCTCTAAAAGAATGTATATTTGTAGGAAAATATATATACAAAATACAAATAAAATAACAAAAATTTGTATAAAAATATATACAAAAATACACAAAAATAATTTAAATTTGTTTGAAAATAGATATGCAAAATACACATGAAATTAGGCAAATTTTTATTGAAATACATATACAAAATACACATAAAATAATGTAAATTTGTATGAAAATATATAAACAAATACACATAAGATAACGTAAATTTCCATAAAATATATGCACAAAATAAATAAACTGACTATCAATAAAATAATGTAAATTTGTATGAAAATAAAGATGTAAAATACCCATATAATAACGCATATTTGTTTAAAAATATATATACAAAAATACATATAAAATAATTAAATTTGTATCAAAATAAATATACAAAAGGCACATACAATAAAGAAAACTTCTATTGAAATAGATATGCGAAATACACATAAATAATGTAAATTTGTATCAAAATATATATACGAATACACATAAAATAGAGTAAATTTCTATGAAAATATATATTCAAAATACATATAAAATTATGTAAATAAGTATAAAAATATATATATCACATACACCTAAAATAATGAAAACTCGTATCAAAATAAATAAACGAAATTCCGATAAAAGAACGTATATTTGTAGGAAAATAAATATAAAATACACATAAAAATACGAAAATTTTAATAAAAATATATACTAAAATACACAAAATTAATTTCGATTTGTATGAAAATAGATATACATAATACACATATAATTAGTTAAATTTGCATTTAAATACATGTACAAAATACACATGAAATAATGTAAATTTGTATGAAGTGAAAACAAATTCACATAAAATAACGTTCATTTGTATGAAATATATATACAAAATATACATAGAATAATGTAAAATCGTATCAAAATAAATACACAGAATATCAATAAAATAATGTAAATTTGTATGAAAATAAAGATGCAAAATACTCATAACATAAAGCATTTTTTTATGAAAATACATATACAAAAATACACATAGGATAATTAAATTTGTATTATTTTATATGTACTTTGTATATATATTTTTATACGCATTTACATTATTTAACATTTATTTTGAATATATAATTTTATACAAATTCATGGTATTTTATGTGTATTTGTATATATATATTCATATAAATTTACATTATTTTATGTGTATTTTGTACATATATTTCATTACAAATTTACCTTATTTTATGTTTATTTTGTATGTTTATTTTATATTTATACAAATACACATTCTTTTATAGGTATTTTCTTTATTTATTTTGATTCGAATTTACATTATTTTATGTGTATTTTGTTTACATTTTTTTATACGTATTTACTTAATTTTGTGTATTTTCTATATATATTTTTTATAGAAATCTACGTTATTTTATGTGTATTCGTATATATATTTTGAAACAAATTTACATTGTTTTATATGTATTTTTGCATATTAAATAATATATATGTATATTTATTTTAATACAAATTCAAATATTTTATGTGTATTTTGGAATCAATAATTTTATAAAAGATGTGTTATTTTATAGGTATTTTGCATCTTAATTTTCATACAAATTTACATTATTTTATTAATATTCTGTGTATATATTTTGATACGATTTTACATTATTCTATTTGTGTTTTGTATATATTTTTTTATACATATTGACATTATTTAATGTGTATTTTGTATATATATTTCATACAAATTTACGTTATTATATGTTTATTTGTTTATATATTTTCTTTCAAATTTACATTATTTTATGTGTTTTTTGTATATGTATTTTATACAAATTTAGGTTATTTTACGTACGCATTTACATTATTTAATGTGTGTTTTGTATATATATTTTTATCCAAAGTTACTTTATTTTACGCTCATTTTTCGACATATTTTTATAGAAATTAGCGTTATTTTATATGTATTTGTATATGTTTTCTCATACAAATTTACATTATTTTATTGACATTTTGTTTATTTAGTTTGATACGAATTACATGATTATATGTGTATTTTGTACTTATTTTTTATACGTATTTACATTACTTAATGTGTATTTTGTTTATATATTTTTAAACAAATTTACGTTATTATATGTATTTTTATAAATATTTTGATACAAATTTACATTATTTTATGTATTTTGTATATACATTTCAATTCAAATTCAGCTTATTTTATCTGTATTTTGTATATCTATTTTCATACGAATTTAATTACTTCTCTGTATTTTTGTATATAGTTTTATACAAATTTACGTTATTTTATGTGTATTTTGTATATTTATATTTATACAAATACACATTCTTTTATTGGTATTTTGTTTATTTATTTTGATACGAATTTACATTATTCTATGTGTATTTTGTATACATTTTCTTATACGTATTTACTTAATTTGATGTGTATTTTGTATATATATTTTTATACAAATCTACGTTATTTTATGTGTATTCGTATATATATTTTGAAACAAATTTACATTGTTTTATATGTATTTTGCATATCTATTTCAATACAGATTTACCTTATTGTATGTGTATTTTGTATATTTATTTTAATACAAATTCATTTTTTCATGTGTATTTTGCTATATATATTTTTATAAAAACTGCGTTATTTAATGGGTATTTTGCATCTTTATTTTCATACAAATTTACATTGTTTTATTAATATTCTGTGTATTTATTTTGATACGATTTTACATTATTCTATTTGTTTTTGTATATATTTTTTTTATACATATTTACATTATTTAATGTGTATTTTGTATATTTTAAAACAAATTTACGTTATTTTATGCGCATCTGTTAAAATATTTTGATACAAATTTACATTATTTTATGTATTTTGTATATATATTTCAATACTAATTTAGTTTATTTATGTATATTTTGTATATTTATTTTCATTCGTATCAAAATAAATAAAGAAAATAGCAATAAAATAATGTAAATTTGTATGAGAAAACATATACAAATACACATTAAATAACACAAATTTCAAAAAAAAATATATGTACAAAAATGCACAAAAAATAAAGTAAATTTGCATAAAAATACATATACAAAACACACATTAAATAATGTAAATGCGTACATAAAATAACTTAAATTTGTATAAAACTATATACAAAAATACACAAAAATATTTAAAATTTGCATGAAAAGAAATATACAAAATACACATAAAACTAGGTAAATTTGTATTGAAATACATATACAAAATACACATAAAATAATGTAAATTTGAATGAAAATATATAAACAAATACACTTAAAATAACGTAAATTTGTATAAAATATATATGCAAGATACACATTAAATAATGTAAATGTGTATAAAAAAATACATATACAAAAAATCAATAGAATAATGTAAAATCTTATCAATATAAATACACAGAATATCAATAAATTAATGTAAATTTGTATGAAAAGAAAGATGCAAAATTCCCATAAAATAGCGCAATTTTTTATAAAAATATAATTATATAACAAAATACACATAAAATATTTAAATTTTTATTGAAATAAATATACAAATTGCATATACAGTAAGGTAAATATGTATTGAAAGAGATATTCAAAAATACATATCAAACAAAGTAAATTTGTTTCATACATATACAAAATACACATGAAATTATGTAAATACGTATAAAAATATATATACAAAATACATATCTTGGTAAATTCGTGTCAAAATAAATAAACAAAATATCATGAAAAGAATGTGTATTTGTAGGAAAATAAATAATAGATAATAAATTTGTATGAAATATATATGCAAGATACACATTAAATAATGTAAATATGTATAAAAAATATATATACAAAAGACAAATAGAATAATGTGAAATCGTATCAAAATAAATACACCGATTATTGATAAAATAATGTAAATTTGTATGAAAATAAAGATGCAAAATTCCCATCAAATAGCGCATTTCTTATAAAAATATATATACCAAAATACACATAAAATATTTAAATTTGTATTGAAATAAATATACAAAATGCACATACAATAAGGTAAACTTGTATTGAAAGAGATATGCAAAAATACATATAAAACAATGTAAATTTGTTTCAAAATACGAATACACATAAAATAACGTAGATTTCTATATAAATATATATACAAAATACACATAAAATTAAGTAAATACGTATAAAAATAGATATACAAAATACACATAGAATAATGTAAAATTGTTTAAAAAAATAAACAATATAAATAAAATAATGTAAATTTGTATGAAAATAAAAATGCAAAATACCCATAAAATAAAGCATATTTTTATAAAAATACATATACAAAAATACATATAGCATAATTAAATTTGTATTAAAATTAATATACAAAATGCATATACAATAAGGTAAATTTGTATAAAAAAAAAATGTAAAATTCACATAAAACAGTGTAAATTGTTTCAAAATCTATATACGAATACTCATAAATCAACGTAGATTTCTATAGAAATATATATACAAAATACACATCAATTGATATAAACACGTATAAAAAAAAAAATATATATATATATATATATATATATATATATATATATATATATATATATATATATATATATATATATATATATATATATATATATATATATATATATATATATATATATATATATATATATATATATATATATATATATATATATATATATATATATATATATATATATATATATATATATATATATATATATATAAAATAATATCGTCAAAATATATAAACAAAATATCAATAAAATAAAGTGTATTTGTATGAAAATAGATATACAATATACACATAAAATCACCTAAATTTGTATAAAACTATATACAAAATACACAAAATAATTTTAATTTGTATGAAAATAAATATACAAAATACACATAAAATTAGGTAAAATTGTATTAAGATACATTAACAAAATACACATAAAATAATGTAAATTTGAATGAAAATATATAAACAAATACACTTCAAATAACGTAAATTTGTTTAAAATATATATATAAAAAAAACACATTAAATAATGTAAATATGTACAAAAAATACATACAAAACACAAATAGAATAATATAAAATCGTATCAAAATAAATACATAGAATATTAATAAAATAATATAAATTTGTATGAAAATTAAGATGCAAAATTCCCATAAAATAACGCCTTTTTTTTAATATATATACCAAGACACACATAAAATATTTGAATTTGTATTAAAATAAATATACAAAATGCACATACAATAAGGTAAATTTGTATTGAAATAGATATGCAAAATACATATACAACCATGTAAATTTTTTTCAAAATATATATACGAATACACATAAAATAACGTAGATTTCTATGAAAATAAATATACAAAATACACATCAAATGAAGTAAATACGTATAAAAAAAGGTATACAAAATACACATAAAATAATGTAAACTCGTATCAAAATAAATAAACAAAAAACTAATAAAAGAATGTGTATTGTATAAATATAAATATACAAAATACAAATAAAGTAACGTAAATTTATATAAAACTATATGAAAAATAAAGAAAAGTAATTAAATTTTTGTGAAAATAGATATAAAAAATACATGTGTATTTTGTATATTTATTTTCATACAAATTGAAATTATTTTGTTTATTTTTTTATATATTTTCAAACAAATTTTCGTTATTTTATGAGTATTTTGTATATTTATTTTTTCTACAAATATACGTTCTTTTATCTGAATTTTGTTTATTGAATTTGAAACGAATTTACCTTATTTTGTATATCTATTTTCATACAACTTAAAATACTTCTGTGTATTTTTGTATATAGTTTTATTTAAATTTACGTTATTTTATGTGTATTTTGTATATTTATATTTATACAAATACAAATTCTTTTATTGGTATTTTGTATATTTATTTTGATGCGAATTTACATTATTTTATGTGTATTTTGTATACATTTTTTTATACGTATTTACTTCATTTTATGTGTAATTTGTATATATATTTTAATATAAATCTACGTTATTTTATGTGTATTCGTATATATATTTTGAAACAAATTTACATTGTTTTACATGTATTTTGCATATCTATTTCAATACAAATGTACCTTATTGTATGTGTTTTTTATATATTTATTTTAATAAATTAATTTTTTATGTATTTTGGTATATATGGTAAAATAAATTTGTATTGAAAGAGATATTCAAAAATACATATAAAACAATGTAAATTTGTTTCAAAATATATATACGAATACACAAAATAACGTAGATTTCTATAAAAATATATACAAAATACACATAAAATGAAGTAAATACGTATAAAAAATTGAATACAAAATACACATAAAAATCGTATCAAAATAAACAAAATACCAGTAAAAGAATTTTTATTTGTATAATTATAAATATACAAAATACATAAAAAATATCGTAAATTTGTATAACACTATATACAAAAATACACAGAAGTAATTAAATTTGTATGAAAATATATATACAAAATACAGCTAAAATAAGCTAAATTTGAATTGAAATGTACATACAAAATACATAAAATAATGTAAATCTGTATCAAAATATTTATACAAATACATATAATAACGAAGATTTGTTTAAAAATATATAAACAAAATACACATTAAGTAATGTAAATACGTATAAAAAATATGTACAAAATACACATATAATCTTGCAATTCGTATCAAAATAAATAAACAAAATAGCAATAAAATAATGTAAATTTGTATGAGAAAACATATACAAATAACGCAAATTTCTATAAAAATATATGTACAAAAATGCACATAAAATAAAATAAATTTGCATAAAAATATATATACAAAACACACACTAAATAATGTAAATCCGTACATAAAATAACCTAAATTTGTATAAAACTATATACAAAAATACACAAAAATAATTTAAATTTGTTTGAAAAGAAATAACAAAATACACATACAATTAGGTAAATTTGTATTGAAATACATATACAAAATACACATCAAATAATGTAAATTTGAATGAAAATATATAAACAAATACACTTAAAATAACGTAAATTTGTATAAAATATATATGCAAGATACACATTAAATAATGTAAATGTGTATGTATAAAAAAATATGTACAAAAAACAAATAGAATAATGTAAAATCGTATCAAAATAAATACTCAGAATATCAATAAAATAATGTAAATTTATATGAAAATAAAGATGCAAAATTCCCAAAAATTATCGCATTATTTATAAAAATATATTTACCAAAATACACATAAAATATTTAAATTTGTATTAAAATAAATACACAAAATGCATATACAGTAAGGTAAATTTGTATTGAAAGAGATATTCAAAAATACATATAAAACAATGTAAATTTGTTTCAAAATATATATACGAATACATATAAAATAAAGTAGATTTCTATAGAAATATATGTACAAAATACATATGAAATTATGTAAATACGTATAAAAATATATATACAAAATACATATCAAATAATGTAAATTCGTGCCAAAATAAATAAACAAAATATCATGAAAAGAATGTGTATTTGTATGAAAATAGATAATAGATAATAAATTTGTATAAAATATCTATGCAAGATACACATTAAATAATGGAAATATGTATAAAAAAGTATATACAAAAAACAAATACAATAATGTAACATCGTATCAAAATAAATACACCGAATATTAATAAAATAATGTAAATTTGTATGAAAATAAAGATGCAAAATTCCCATAAAATAGCGCATTTCTTAAAAAAATATATATACCAAAATACACATAAAATATTTAAATTTGCATTGAAATAAATATACAAAATGCACATACAATAAGGTAAATTTGTATTGAAAGAGATATGCAAAAATACATATAAAACAATGTAAATTTGTTTCAAAATATATATACGAATACAAATAAAAAAACGTAGATTTCTATAAAAATATATATACAAAATACACATAAAATTAAGTAAATACGTATAAAAAGATGTATACAAAATACACATAAAATAATGTAATTTCGAGTTAAAATAAATGTAAATTTGAATGAAAATATATAAACAAATACACTTAAAATAACGTAAATTTGTATAAAATATATATGCAAGATACACATTAAATAATGTAAATGTGTATACAAAAATATATACAAAAAACAAATAGAATAATGTAAAATCGTATCAAAATAAATACACAGAATATCAATAAAATAATGTAAATTTGTATGAAAATAAAGATGCAAAATTCCCAAAAATTATTGCATTTTAAAAAAAAATATATATACCAAAATACACATAAAATATTTACATTTGTATTGAAATAAATATACAAAATGCATATACAGAAAGGTAAATTTGTATTAAAAGAGATATTCAAAAATACATATAAAACAATGTAAATTTGTTTCAAAATATATATACGAATACACATAAAATAAAGTAGATTTCTATAGAAATATATATACAAAATACATATGAAATTATGTAAATACGTATAAAAATATATACACAAAATACATATCAAATAATGTAAATTCGTGTCAAAATAAATAAACAAAATATCATGAAAAGAATGTGTATTTGTATGAAAATAGATAATAGATAATAAATTTGTATAAAATATATATGCAAGATACACATTAAATAATGTAAATATGTATAAAAAAGTATATAGAAAAAACAAATAGAATAATGTAAAATCGTATCAAAATAAATACACCGAATATTAATAAAATAATGTAAATTTGTATGAAAATAAAGATGCAAAATTCCCATAAAATAGCGCATTTCTTATAAAAATATATATACCAAAATACACATAAAATATTTAAATTTGTATTGAAATAAATATAAAAAATGCATATACAATAAGGTAAATTTGTATTGAAAGAGATATGCAAAAGTACATATAAAACAATGTAAATTTGTTTCAAAATATATATACGAATACAAATAAAAAAACGTAAATTTCTATAAAAATATATATACAAAATACACATAAAATTAAGTAAATACGTATAAAAAAATGTATACAAAATACACATAAAATAATATAAATTCGATTTAAAATAAATAAACAAAATACCAATAAAAGAATATGTATTTGGATAAATATAAATATACAAAATACACATACAAAATAAACATAAAATAAGGTAGATTTGTAATAAAATATATGTACAAAATACACATAAAATAATGTAAATTTATATGAAAATATATATACAAATACACATAAAATACCATGAATTTGTATAAAAATATATATTCAAAATAAATATTAGATAATGTAAAAGCGTATAAAAATATATATACAAAGTACATATAAAATAATTTAAATTAGTATCAATATAAATCAACAAAACACCAATAAAATAATATATATTTGAATGAAAATAAATTTACAAAATACACATAACATAACTAAAATTTGTATTAAAATATATACAAAAATACATTGAAATAATTTGGGTTTGTATGAAAATAGATATACAAAATACACATAAAACTAGGTAAATTTCTTTTGAAATGTATATACAAAATAGCCATAAAATATTGTAAATTTGTGTCAAAATATATAAACAAATACATATAAAATAACGGAAATTTGTATGAAAAATATATACAAAATACACATAGAATAATGTCAATTCGTATCAAAATGAATGAGCAGAATATCAATAAAATAATGTAAATTTGTATGAAAATAAAGATGCAAAATACCCAAAAAATAAAGCATATGTTTATAAAAATACAGATACAAAAATACACATCGAATAATTAAATTTGTATTAAAATTAATATAAAAAATGCGTATATAATAAGGTAAATTTGTATTGAAAAAATATGCAACATACACGTTTACTCATACAAATTCATATTATTTTATTGGTATTTTGTTTATTTATTTTGATACGAATTACATGTATATTTGTATTTTGTAAACTTTTTTTTATACGTATTTACATTATTTAATGTGTATACAAATTTACGTTATTATATGTGTATTTGAATAAATATTTTTATACAAATTTACTTTATTTTATGTATTTTGTATATATATTTCAATTCAAATTTAGCTTATTTTGTGTGTATTTTGTATATATTTTCATACAAATTTAATTACTTCTGTGTATTTTTGTATATAGTTTTATATAAATTTACGTTATTTTTTGTGTATTTTGTATATTTATATTTATACAAATACACATTCTTTTATTGGTATTTTGTTTATTTATTTTGATACGAATTTACATTATTTTAAGAGTATTTTGTATACATTTTTTTATACGTATTTAATTCATTTTATGTATATTTTGTATATATATATTTATAGAAATCTACGTTATTTTATGTGTATTCGTATACATATTTTGAAACAAATTTACATTGCTTTATATGTATTTTGCATATGTATTTCAATACAAATTTACCTTATTGTATGTGTTTTTTATATATTTATTTTAATACAAATCTAATTTTTTTATGTGTATTTTGGTATATATATTTTTATAAATAAAAAAAATGCGTTATTTTTTGTGTATTTTGCCTCTATTTTCATACAAATTTACATTATTTTATTAATATTCTGTGTATTTATTTTGATACGATTTTACATTATTCTATTTGTGTTTTGTATATATTTTTTTATACAAATTTACGCTATTTTAAGTGTATTTGTTTATGTATTTTCATTCAAATTTATATTATTTTATGTGTATTTTGTATATGTATTTCCATACAAATTTACCTAATTTTATGTGTATTTTGTATATTTATTTTCATACAACTTTAAAATATTTTTGTGTATTTTTGTATATAGTTTGATACAAATTTAGGTTATTTTATGTGTATTTTGAATATCTATTAAATATATATACAAAATACATCTGAAATTATGTAAATACGTATAAAAATATATATACAAAATACATATCAAATAATGTAAATTCGTGTCAAAATAAATAAACAAAATATCATGAAAAGAAAGTGTATTTGTATGAAAATAGATAATAGATAATAAATTTGAATAAAATATATATGCAAGATACACATTAAATAATGAAAATATGTATTAAAAAAGTATATACAAAAAACAAATAGAATAATGTAAAATCGTATCAAAATAAATACACCGAATATTAATAAATTAATGTAAATTTGTATGAAAATAAAGATGCAAAATTCCCATAAAATAGCGCATTTCTTATAAAATATATATACCAAAATACACATAAAATTTTTAAATTTGTATTGAAATAAATATACAAAATGCACATACAATAAGGTAAATTTGTATTGAAAGAGATATGCAAAAATACATATAAAACAATGTAAATCTGTTTCAAAATATATATATATATATATATATATATATATATATATATATATATATATATATATATATATATATATATATATATATATATATATATATATAAATAGATATATATATATATATATATATATATATATATATATATATATATATATATATGAATACAAATAAAAAAACGTAGATTTCTATAAAAATATATATATACAAAATACACATAAAATTAAGTAAATACGTATAAAAAAAATGTATACAAAATACACATAAAATAATGTAAATTCGAATTAAAAAAAATAAACAAAATACCAATAAAAGAATGTGTATTTGGATAAATAAAAATATACAAAATACACATACAAAATAAACATAAAATAAGTTAGATTTGTAATAAAATATATGTACAAAATACACATTCAATAATGTAAATTTATATGAAAATATATATACAAATACACATAAAATACCATGAATTTGTATAAAAATATATATACAAAATAAATATTAAATAATGTAAAAGCGTATAAAAGTATATATACAAAGTACATATAAAATGAAAATTAAGATGCAAAATACCTATAAAATTATTGATACCAAAATACACATAAAATATTTGAACTTGTATTAAAATAAATATACAAAATGGACATACAATAAGGTAAATTTGTATTGAAATAGATATGCAAAATACATATAAAATAATGTAAATTTGTTTCAAAATATATATACGAATACACATAAAATAACGTAGATTTCTATAAAGATACATATACAAAATACACATAAAATTAAGTAAATACGTATAAAAAAATGTATACAAAATACACATAAAATAATGTAAATTCGTATAAATGTAAATAAACAATATACCAATAAAAGAGTGTGTATTTGTGTAAATATAAATATACAAAATGCACATAAAATAACGTAAATTTATATAAAACTATATACATAAAATAACGCAAATTTCTATAAAAATATATGCACAAAAATGAACAGTAGATAAATTTGCATAAAAATATATATACAAAACACACATTATATAATGTAAATGAGTATAAAAATATGTATACAAAATACCTATGAAATAATCTAAATTCGTATCGAATTAAATTAAGAAATACCAATAAAATAATGTAATTTTGGACATAAAATACCATGAATCTGTATAAAATTATATATTCAAAATAAATATTAAATAATGTAAATGCGTATAAAAATATATATAAAAAGTACATATAAAATAATGTAAATTCGTATCAATATAAATCAACAAAATACCAATAAAATAATATATATTTGAATGAAAATAGATTTACAAAATACACATAACATAACTAAAATCTGTATTGAAATATATACAAAAATACATAAAAATAATTTGAGTTTGTATGAAAATAGATATTCAAAATACACATAAAACTAGGTAAATTTCTTTTGAAATATATATACAAAATACCCATAAAATATTGTAAATTAGTGTCAAAATATATAAACAAATACACATAAAATAACGTAAATTTGTATGAAAAATATATACAAAATACACATAGAACAATGTCAAATCGTATCAAAATGAATGAGCAGAATATCAATAAAATAACGTAAATTTGTATGAAAATAAAGATGCAAAATACCCATAAAATAAAGCATATTTTTATAAAAATACATATACAAAAATACACATAGAATAATTAAATTTGTATTAAAATTAATATACAAAATGCATATACAATACGGTAAATTTGTATTGAAAAAATATGCAAAATACACATAAAAGTGTAAATTTGTTTAAAAATCTATATACGAATACACATAATATAACGTAGATTTCTATAGAAATATATATACAAAATACACATGAAATGATGTAAATACGTATAAAAATATATATACAAAATACACTTTAAATAATTTAAATTCTCGTCAAAATAAATAAACAAAATATCAATAAAAGAATGTGTATTTGTATGAAAATAGATATACAAAATACTCATAAAATAACCTAAGTTTGTATAAAACTATATACAAAAATACACAAAAATAATTTAAATTTGTATGAAAATAAATATACAAAATACACATAAAATTAGGTCAATTTGTATTGAAATACATATACAAAATACACATAAAATAATGGAAATTTGAATGAAAATATATAAACATATACACTTAAAATAACGTAAATTTGTATCAAATATATATACAAAATACTAATTAAATAATGTAAATATGTATAAAAAATATATATACAAAACACAAATAGAATAATGTAAAATCGTATCAAAATAAATACACAGAATATTAATTAAATAATGTAAATTTGTATGAAAATAAAGATGCAAAATAGCCATAAAATAACGCATTTTTAAAAAAAAAAATATATATACCAAAATACACATAAAATACTAAAATTTGTATTAAAATAAATATAAAAAATGCACATACTGTAAGGTAAATTTGTATTGAAATAGATATGCAAAATACATATAAAACAATGTAAATTTGTTTCAAAATATATATACGAATACACATAAAATAACGTTGATTTCTATAAAAATATATACAAAATACACATAAAATGAAGTAAATACGTATAAAAAAATGAATACAAAATACACATAAAAATCGTATCAAAATAAATAATAAATACACATTCTTTTATTGGTATTTTGTTGATTTATTTTGTTTCGAATTTATATTATTTTATGTGTATTTTGTTTACGTTTTTTTATACGTATTTACCTAATTTTATGTGTATTTTGTATATATAATTTTATAGAAATCTACGCTATTTTATGTGTATTCGTATATATATTTTGAAACAAATTTACATTGTTTTATATGTATTTTTTCATATCTCTTTCAATAGAAGTTTACCTTATTGTATGTGCATTTTGTATATTTATTTCAATACAAATTTAAATATTTTATGTGTATTTTGGTATATATATTTTTATAAGAAATGCGCTATTTGATGGGAATTTTGCATCTTTATTTTCATACAAATTTACATTATTTTATTAATATTCGGTGTATTTATTTTGATACGATTTTACATTATTCTATTTGTTTTTTGTATATATATTTTTATGTATTTTTGTATATAGTTTTATACAAATTTAGGTTATTTTATGTACGCATTTACATTATTTAATGTGTGTTTTGTATATATTTTTATGCAAATTTACTTTATTTTATGTGCATTTTTGTACATATATTTTTTTAGAAATTTGCGTTATTTTATGTGTATTTGTATATGTTTTCTCATACAAATTTACATTATTTTATTGCTATTTTGTTTATTTATTTCGATACGAATGAAAATAGATAAACAAAAAATACATAAAATAAACTAAATTTGTATTGAAATATATATACAAAATACATAAAATAATGTAAATTTGTATCAAAATATTTTAACAGATGCGCATAAAATAACGTAAATTTGTTTTAAAATATACAAAATACACATTAAATAATATAAATATGTATAAAAAAATATATACAAAACACAAATAGAATAATGTAAAATCGTATCAAAATAAATACACAGAATATTAATAAAACAATGTAAATTTGTATGAAAATAAAGATGCAAAATACCCATTAAATAACGCATTTTTTATAAAAATATATATACTAAAATACACATGAAAAAATTAATTTGTATTAAAATAAATATACAAAATACACATACAATAAGGTAAATCTGTATTGAAAGAGATATGCAAAATACATATAAAACAAAGTAAATTTGTTTCAAAATAAATATACGAATACACATAAAATAACGTAGATTTGTATTAAAATATATATACAAAATACACATAAAATGAAGTAAATACGTATAAGAAAATGTATTCAAAATACACATAAAATAATGTAAATTCGTATCAAAATAAAATAACAAAATACCAATAAAAGAATGTGTATTTGTATAAATATAAATATACAAAATACACATAAAATAAAGTAAATTTGTATAAAACTATATACAAAAATACACAGAAGTAATTAAATTCGTATGAAAATAGATATACAAAATACAGATAAAATAAGCTAAATTTGAATTGAAATGTATATACAAAATACATAAAATAAGTAGATTTGTATCAAAATATTTATAAAAATACATATAATAACGTAAATTTTGATACGATTTTACATTATTCTATTTGTATTTTGTATATATTTTTTTATACATATTTACATTATTTAATGTGTATTTTGTATATATATTTCATACAAATTTACGTTATTATATGTGTATTTGTTTATATATTTTCTTTCAAATTTACATTATTTTTTTGTATTTTTGTATATAGTTTTATACAAATTTAGGTTATTTTATGTACGCATTTACATTATTTAATGTGTTTTGTATATATTTTTTTATCCATAGTTACTTTATTTTACATTCATTTTTGGACATATATTTTTAAAGAAATTAGCGTTATTTTATATGTATTTGTATATGTTTTCTCATATATATATATTATATTATTTTATTGGTGTTTTGTTGATTTATATTGATACGAATTTACATTATTTTATATGTACTTTGTATATATATTTTTATACGCTTTTACATTATTTAATATTTATTTTGAATATATATTTTTATACAAATTCATGGTATTTTATGTGTATTTGTATATATATTTTCATATAAATTTACATTATTTTATGTGTATTTTGTACATATATTTTATTACAAATCTACCTTATTTTATGTTTATTTTGTATGTGCATTTTGAATATTTATATTTAACCAAATACACATTCTTTTATTGGTATTTTGTTTATTTATTTTTATTCGAATTTACATTATTTTATGTGTATTTTGTATACATTTTTTTATACGTATTTACTTAATTTTATGTGTATTTTGTATATATATTTTTATTGAAATCTACGTTTTTTTATTTGTATTCGTATATATATTTTGAAACAAATTTACATTGTTTTATATGTGTTTTTGCATATCTCTTTCAATACAAATTTACCTTATTGTATGTGCATTTTGTATATTTATTTCAATGCAAATTTAAATATTTTATGTGTATTTTGGTATATATATTTTTATAAGAAATGCGCTATTTTATGGTAATTTTGCATCTTTATTTTCATACAAATTTACATTATTTTATTAATATTCGGTGTTTTTATTTTGATACGATGTTACATTATTCTATTTGTTTTTTGTATATACTTTTTTATACATATTTACATTATTTAATGTGTATCTTGCATATATATTTTATACAAATTTATTATCTATTATCTATTTTCATACTAATACACATTCTTTTCATGATTTTTTGTTTATTTATTTTGACACGAATTTACATTATTTGATATGTATTTTGTATATATATTTTTATACGTATTTACATAATTTCATATGTATTTTGTATATATATTTCTATAGAAATCTACTTTATTTATTTTGACACGAATTTACATTATTTGATATGTATTTTGTATATATATTTTTATACGTATTTACATAATTTCATATGTATTTTGTATATATACTTCTATAGAAATCTACTTTATTTTATGTGTATTCGTATATATATTTTGAAACAAGTTTACATAGTTTTATATGTTTTTTTGAATATCTCTTTCAATACAAATTTACCTTACTGTATATGCATTTTGTATATTTATTTCAATACAAATTTAAATATTTTATGTGTATTTTGGTTAATATATTTTTATAAAAAATGCGATAATTTTTGGGAATTTTGCATTTTATTAATATTCTGTGTATTTATTTTGATTCGATTTTACATTATTCTATTTGTGTTTTGTATATATTTTTTTATATATATTTACATTATTTAATTAGTATTTTGTATATATATTTTATACAAATTTACGTTATTTTAAGTGTATATGTTTATATATTTTCATTCAAACTTCCATTATTTTATGTGTATTTTGTATATGTATTTCAATACAAATTTACCTAATTTTATGTGTATTTTGTATATTTATTTTCATACAAATTTAAATTATTTTTGTGTATTTTTGTATATAGTTTTATACAAACTTAGGTTATTTTATGAGTATTTTGTATATCTATTTTCATACAAATACACATTCTTTTATTGATATTTTGTTTATTTATTTTGACGAGAATTTAAATTATTTAATGTGTATTTTGTATATATATTTTTATACGTATTTACATCATTTCATGTGTATTTTGTGTATATATTTCTATAGAAATCTACGTTATTTTATGTGTATTCGTATATAGATTTTTAAACAAATTTACACTTTTATGTGTATTTTGCATATATTTTCAATACAAATTTACCTTATTGTGTATGCATTTTGTTTATTAATTTTAATACAAATTTAATTATTCTATGTGTATTTTTGTATATGTATTTTTATAAAAATATGCTTTATTTTAAGGGTATTTTGCTTCTTTATTTTCATACAAATTTACGTTATTTTATTGATATTCTGCTCATTCATTTTGATACGATTTGACATTATTCTATGTGTATTTTGTATATATTTTTCATACAAATTTACATTATTTTATTAATATTTTCTGTATTTATTTTGATACGATTTTACATTATTTTATTTGTGTTTTGTATATATTTTTTTATACATATTTACATTATTTAATGTGTTTTTTGTATATATATTTGATACATATTTACGTTATTTTAAGTTATTTTATGTGTATTTGTTTATATATTTTGACACAAATTTACAATATTTTATGGGTATTTTGTATATATATTTCAAAAGAAATTTACCTAGGTTTATGTGTATTTTGAATATCTATTTTCATACAAACTCAAATTATTTTTATGTATTTTTGTATATATTTCAATACAAATTTTAGTTATGTTATGTGTATTTTGTAAATCTGTTTTCATTCAAATATATATTATTTTATTGGTATTTTGTTGATTTATATTGATACGAATCTACATTATTTTATATGTACTTTTTATATATATTTTTATACGCATTTACATTATTTAATATTTATTTTGAATATATAATTTTATACAAATTCATGGTATTTTATGTGTATTTGTATATATATTTTCATATAAATTTACATTATTTTATGTGTATTTTGTACATATATTTCATTACAAATTTACCTTATTTTATGTTTATTTTGTATGTGTATTTTGTACATTTATATTTATACAAATACACATTCTTTTATTGATATTTTGTTTATTTATTTTGTTTCGAATTTATATTATTTTATGTGTATTTTGTTTACATTTTTTTTATACGTATTTACCTAATTTTATGTGTATTTTGTATATATATTTTTATAGAAATCTACGTTATTTTATGTGTATTCGTATATATATTTTGAAACAAATTTACATTGTTTTATATGTATTTTTGCATATCTCTTTCAATACAAATTTACCTTATTGTATGTGCATTTTGTATATTTATTTCAATACAAATTTAAATATTTTATGTGTATTTTGGTATATATATTTTTATAAGAAATGCGCTATTTGATGGGAATTTTGCATCTTTATTTTCATACAAATTTACATTATTTTATTAATATTCGGTGTATTTATTTTGGTACGATGTTACATTATTCTATTTGTTTTTTGTATATACTTTTTTATACATATTTACATTATTTAATGTGTATCTTGCATATATATTTTATACAAATTTATTATCTATTATATATTTTCATACAAATACACATTCTTTTCATGATATTTTGTTTATTTATTTTGACACGAGTTTACATTATTTGATATGTATTTTGTATATATATTTTTATACGTATTTACATAATTTCATATGTATTTTGTATATATATTTCTATAGAAATCTACTTTATTTTATATGTATTCGTATATATATATATATATTGAAACAAATTTACATTGTCTTATATGTGTTTTTGAATATCTCTTTCAATACAAATTTACCTTACTGTATATGCATTTTGTATATTTATTTCAATACAAATTTAAATATTTTGTGTATTTTGGTATATATATTTTTTATAAAAAATGCGATATTTTTTGGGAATTTTGCATCTTTATTTTCATACAAATTTACATTATTTTATTGATATTCTGTGTATTTATTTTGATAGGATCTTACATTATTCTATTTGTTTTTTGTATATATATTTTTATACACATTTACATTATTTAATGTGTATCTTGCATATATATTTTATACAAATTTACGTTATATTAGGTGTGTTTGTTTATATATATTCATTCAAATTTACATTATTTGATGTGTATTTTGTATATGTATTTCAATACAAATTTACCTAATTTTACGTGTATTTTGTATATTTCTTTTCATACAATTTTAAATTATTTTTGTGTATTTTTGTATATAGTTTTATACAAATTTAGGTTATTTTATGTACTCATTTACATTATTTAATGTGTGTTTTGTATATATATTTTTATGCAAATTTACTTTATCTTATGTGCATTTTTGTACATATATTTTTATAGAAATTTGCGTTATTTGTATATGTTTTCTCATACAAATTTACATTATTTTATTTTTATTTTGTTTATTTATTTTGATACGAATTACATGATTATATGTGTATTTTGTACATATTTTTTAGTCGTATTTACATTACTTAATGTGTATTTTGTTTATATATTTTTAAAGAAATGTACGTTATTATATGTATTTGTATAAATATTTTGATATAAATTTACATTATTTTATATATTTTGTATATATATTTCAATTCAAATTTAGTTTATTTTAGCTGTATTTTATATATCTATTTTCCTACAAATTTAATTACTTCTGTATATTTTTGTATATAGTTTTATACAAATTTACGATATTTTATGTGTATTCTGTATATTTATTTTTATACAAATACACATTCTTTTATTGGTATTTTGTTTATTTATTTTGATACGATTTTACATTATTTTATGTGTATTTTGTATTCATTTTTTTATACGTGTTTATTTCATTTTATGTGTATTTTGTATATATTTTTATAGAAATCTACGTTATTTTATGTGTATTCGTATATATATTTTGAAACAAATTTACATTGTTTTATATGTATTTTGCATATCTATTTCAATAAAAACTTACAAAAATGCACATAAAATAAAGTAATTTTGCATAAAAATATATATACAAAACACACATTGAATAATGTAAATGCGTACATAAAATAACCTAAATTTGTATAAAACTATATACAAAAATACACAAAAATAATTAAAATTTGTATGAAAAGAAATATACAAAGTACACATAAAATTAGGTAAATTTGTATTGAAATACATATACAAAATACACATAAAATAATGTAAATTTGAATGAAAATATATAAACAAATACACTTAAATAACATAAATTTGTATAAAATATATATGCAAGATACACATTAAATAATGTAAATGTGTATAAAAAAAAATATACAAAAAAGAAATAGAATAATGTAAAATCGTATCAAAATAAATACAGAGAATATCAACAAAATAATGTAAATTTGTATGAAAAGAAAGATGCAAAATTCCCATAAAATAGCGCATTTTTTCTAAAAATATATATACCAAAATAAACATAAAATATTTAAATTTGTATTGAAATAAATATTCAAAATGCATATACAGTAAGGTAAATATGTATTGAAAGAGATATTCAAAAATACATATAAAACAAAGTAAATTTGTTTCAAAATATATATACGAATACTCATAAAATAACGTAGATTTCTATAGAAATATATATACAAAATACACAAGAAATTATGTAAATACGTATAAAACTATATACAAAATACATATTAAGTAATGTAAATTCGTGTCAAAATAAATAAACAAAATATCATGAAAAGAATGTGTATTTGTATGAAAATAAATAATAGATAATTAATTTGTATGAAATATATATGCAAAATACACATTAAATAATGTAAATATGTATAAAAAAAATATATATGCAAAAAACAAATAGAATAATGTAAAATCGTATCAAAATAAATACACCGAATATTAATAAAATAATGTAAATTTGTATGAAAATAAAGATGCAAAAATTCCTATCAAATAGCGCATTTCTTATAAAAATATATATACCAAAATACACATAAAATATTTAAATTTGTATTGAAATAAATATACAAAATGCACATACAATAAGGGAAACTTCTATTGAGAGATATGCAAAAATACATATAAAACAATTGTTTCAAAATATATATACGAATACTCAAAAAATAATGTAGATTTCTATAAAAATATATATACAAAATACATATAAAATTAAGTAAATACGTATAAAAAAATGTAAACAAAATACACATAAAATAATGTAAATTCGAATCAAAATAAATAAACAAAATACCAATAAAAGAATGTGTATTTGTATAAATATAAATGTATAAAATACACATACAAAATAAACATAACATAAGGTAAATTTGTAATGAAATATATGTACAAAATACACATAAAATAATGTAAATTTATATGAAAATATATATACAAATACACATAAAATACCATGAATTTGTATAAAATTATATATTCAAAATATATGTTAAATAATGTAAATGCGTATAAAAATATATACACAAAGGACATATAAAATAATACAAATTTATTTATTCCATGTGTATTTTTGTATATGTATTTTCATAAAAAAATGCTTTATTTTATGAGTATTTTGCATCTTTATTTTCATACAAATTTACATTATTTTATTGATATTATGTGTATTTATTTTGATACGATTTTACATTATTCTATTTATATTTTGTATATATATTTCATACAAATGAACGTTATTTTATGTGAATTTGTTTTCATTTCATACAAATTTACATTATTTTATGTGTATTTTGTACATGTATTTAAATGCAAATTTAACTAATTATATGTGTATTATGTATATCTATTTTCATACAAATCGAAATTAATTTTGTGTATTTTAGTATATATTTTTATTCAAATTTTCGTAATTTTATGTGTATTTTGTATATTTATTTTCCTACAAATATATCTTCTTTTATCGAAATTTTGTTTATTTATTTTGATACGAATTTTCATTATTTTAGGTGCATTTCATATATATATATATATATATATATATATATATATATATATATATATATATATATATATATATATATATATATATATATATATATATATATATATATATATATATATATATATATATATATATATATATATATATATATATATATATATATATACTTATTTACATAATTTTATATGTATTTTGAATATATATTTTCATAGAAATTTACTCTATTTTATGTGTATTCGTATATATATTTTGATACAAATTTACATTATTTATGTGTATTTCGCATATCTATTTCAATACAAATTTTCTTTATTGTATGTGCCTTTTGTATATTTATTTTGATACAAATTTAATTATTTTATGTGTATTTTTGTATATATATTTTTAAACAAATATGCGTTATTATATGGGTATTTTGCATCTTTATTTTCATACAAATTTACATTATTTTATTGAGAGTCTGTTTATTTATTTTGATACGATTTTACGTTATTCTGTGTATTTTGTATATTTTTAGACATATTTACATTATTTAATGTATATCTTGTACATATATTTTATGGAAATTTACGGTATCTTATGTGTATATGTTTATATATTTTCATACAAATTTACATTATTTTATGCGTATTTTGTATATGTATTTCAATAAAAATTTGCCTAATTTCATGTGTATTTTGCATATCTATTTTCAAACAAATTTAAATTATTTTTGTGTATTTTTGTATATATTTTTATACAAATTTTTGTTATTTTATTTGTATTTTGTATATATTTTCCTACAAATATACATTCTTTTAGAGGAAATTTTGTTTATTTATTTTGATACGAATTTACATTATTTTATGTGTATTTTGTATATATATTTTTCTATGTATTTGCATTATTTTATGTGTATTTTGTATATATATTTTCATAAAAATTTACGTAATTTTATTGTGTGTATTCGTATATATTTTGATAAAAAATTTCATTATCTTATGTGTTTTTTGCATATCTATTTCAATAAAAATCTACCTTATTGTATGTGTCTTTTGTATATTTATATTAATACAAATTCAATTATTTTATGTGTATTTTTGTATATATTTTTTTTAAATATGAGTTATTTTATGGGTATTTTGCATCTTTAATTTTCTTAATTTTTACATTACGTACATATCTCTTATACGTATTTACATTATTTAATGTATATTTTGTTTATTTATTTTTATACAAATTTACGTTATTATATGTGTATTTGAATATATATTTTGATACAAATTTACATTATTTTATGTATTTTCTATATTTATTTCAATTCAAATTTAGCTTATTTTATGTGTCTTTTGTATATCTATTTTAATACAAATTTAATTATTTTTGTTTATTTTTGTATATAGTTTTATACAATTTTACGTTATTTTATGTGTATTTTGTATATTAAGTAAACATTCTTTTATTGGCATTTAGTTTATTTATTTTGATACGAATTTACATTATTTTATGTGTATTTTGTATACATTTTCTTATACGTATTTCCCTTATTTCATGTGTATTTTGTATATATATTTTTATAGAAATCTACGTTATTTTATGTGTATTCGTATTTATATTTTGAAACAAATTTACACTGTTTTATGTGTATTTTGCATATCTATTTCAATACAAATTTACCTTATTGAATGTGCATTTTGTATATTTATTGTAATACAAATTGAAATATTTTATGTGTATTTTGGTATATATATTTTCATAAAAAAAAAATGCGTTGTTTTATGGGTATTTTGCATCTTTATTTTCATAAAATTTATATTATTTTATTAATATTCTGTGTATTTATTTTGATACTATTTTACATTATTCTATTTGTGTTTTGTATATATTTTTTTATACATATTTACATTATTTAATGTGTATTTTCTATATATATTTCATACAAATTTACGTTGTTTTAAGTGTATTTGTTTATATATTTTCATTCAAATTTACATTATTTTATGTGTATTTTGTATATGTATTTCAATAGAAATTTAATTAATTTTATGTGTATTTTGTATATATATTTTTATACAAATTTAAATTATTTTTGTGTATTTTTTGTATAGAGTTTTATACAAATTTAAAATATTTTATGTGTATTTTGAATATCTATTTTCATACAAAAACACATTCTTTTATTGATATTTTGTTTATTTATTTTGATGCGAATTTACATTATTTAATGTGTATTGTGTATATATATTTTTATACGTATTTACGTCATTTCATGTGTATTTTGTATATATATTTCTATAGAAATATACCTTATTCTATGTGTATTTGTATATATATTTTGAAACAAATATACATTGTTTTATGTGCATTTTGTATATTTTTTCAATACAAATTTACCTTATTGTACGTGCATTTTGTATATTAATTTTAATACAAATTTAATTATTCTATGCGTATTCTTTTATATATATTTAAAAAAAAAATATGCTTTATTTTATTAGTATTTTGCATCTTTATTTTCATACAAAATTACATAATTCTATTGATATTCTGTGTATTTATTTTGATACGATTTTACATTATTCGATGTATATTTTGTATATCTATTTTATACAAATGTACGTTATTTTATGTGAATTTGTTTTCATTTCATTCAAATTCACATTATTTTATGTGTATTTTGTACATGTATTTAAATACAAATTTAACTAATTATATGTGTATTTTGTATATCTATTTTCATACAAATTGAAATTTATTTTTTTGTTGTTTTGTATATATTTTTATTCAAATTTTCGTAATTTTATGTGAATTTGTATATTTATTTTCCTACAAATATACGTTCTTTTATCGGAATTTTGTTTATTTATTTTGATACGAATTTTCATTTCTTTAGGTGTATTTGATATATATATTTTTATACTTATTTATATAATTTTACATGTATTTTGAATATATATTTTCATAGAAATTTACTCTCTCTCTCTCTCTCTCTCTCTCTCTCTCTCTCTCTCTCTCTCTCTCTCTCTCTCTCTCTCTCTCTCTCTCTCTCTCTCTCTCTCTCTCTCTCTCTCTCTCTCTCTCTCTCTCTCTCTCTCTCTCTCTCTCTCTCACTCTCTCTCTCACTCTCTCTCTCTCTCTCTCTCTCTCTCTATCTATCTATATATATATATATATATATATATATATATATAAAAAAAAACACAAAAAATAATTTAAATTTGTATGAAAATAAATATACAAAATACACATAAAATTAGGTAAACTTGTATTGAAATACATATAAAAAATACACTCAAAATAATGTAAATTTGAATGAAATTATATAAACAAATACACTTAAAATAACGTTATTTTGTATAAAATATATATAAAAAATACACATTAAATAATGAAAATATGTATAAAAAAATATATACAAAACACAAATAGTATAATATAAAATCGTATCAAAATATATACACAGAATATTTATAAAATAATGTACATTTGTATGAAAACTAAGATGTAAAATACCTATAAAATAACGCATTTTTTATAAAATTATTTATACCAAAATACACATAAAATATTTGAATTTGAATTTTTATTAAAATAAATATACAAAATGCACATACAATAAGGTAAATTTGTATTGAAATAGATATGCAAAATACATATAAAACAATGTAAATTTGTTTCAAAATATATATACGAATACACATAAAATAACGTAGATTTCTATAAATATATATATACAAAATACAAATAAAATTAAGTAAATACGAGTCAAAAATGTATACAAAATACACATAAAATAATGCAAATTCGTATAAATATAATTAAACAAAATACCAATAAGAGAATGTGTATTTGTATAAATATAAATATACAAAATGCACATAAAATAACGTAAATTTGTATAAAACTATATACAAAAATACACAGAAGTAATTAAATTTGTATGAAAATAGATATACAAAATACACACAAAATGAGATAAATTTGAATTGAAATATATATACAAAATGCATAAAATAAAGTAAATTCGTTTCAAAATATTTTTAACAAATACACATATAATAACGTAAATTTGTTAAAAAATATATAAACAAAATACACATTAAGTAATGTAAATACGTATAAAAAATATTTACAAAATACACAAATAGTGAAGTCATTCGTATCAAAATAAATAAACAAAAAACTAATTAAATAATGTAAATTTGTATGAGAAAACATATACAAAATACACATAAAATAACGTTTTAAGTTTCTATAAAAATATATGTACAAAAATGCACATAAAATTAGTTTGCTTAAAAAATATATATACAAAACACACATTAGATAATGTAAATGAGTATAAAAATATGTATACAAAATACCTATGAAATAATCTAAATTCGTATCGAGTTAAATTAAGAAAATAACAATAAAATGATGTAATTTTGGATGAAAATATATATAGAAAACACACATAAAATAACCTAAATACAAATACATATATACACATTAAATAATTTAAAATTGAATGAAATAAATATACAAAATAAACATAAAATAAGGTAAATTTGTAATAAAATATATGTAAGAATACACATAAAATAATATAAATTTGTATGAAAATATATATACAAATACACATAAAATAACATGAATTTGTATAAAATTTGTTTCAAAATATATACGAATACACACAATAAAATAACGTAAATTTTTATGAAAATGTATATATAAAATACACATAAAATAATTTAAATACGTAGAAAAATATATATACAAAATACACATAAAATAATGTATATTCGTAAAAAATTCAATACACAAAATTCCAATAAAAGAATGTATATTTGTAGCAAAATATATATACAAAAAACAAATAAAATAATTAAAATTTGTATAAAAATATATACAAAAATACACAAAAATAATTTAAATTTGTTTGAAAATAGATATGCAAAATACACATACAGTTAGGCAAATTTGTATTGAAATACATATACAAAACTCACATAAAATAATGTAAATTTGTATGAAAATATATAAACAAATACATATAAAATAACGTAAATTTGGATAAAATATATATATACAAAATATACATTAAATATTTTAAATATGTATAAAAATATATTATATTATATATATTTTTATTGATATTTGCGTTATTTATGTGTATTTTGTATATGTTTTCTCATAGAAATTTACATTATTTTATTGGTATTTTGTCAATTTATTTTGATACGAATTACATGATTATTTGTGTATTTTGTACATTTTTTATACGTATTTACATTATTTAATGTGTATTTTGTTTATATATTTTTATACAAATTTACGTTATTATATGAGTATTTGTATAGGTATTTTGATACAAATTTACATTATTTTATGTATTTTGTATATATATTTCAATTCAAATTTAGCTTATTTTATGAGTATTTTGTATATCTATTTATATTATTACAAAATCAAATATTTTATGTTTTTTCGTATATATATTTTTATAAAAAAAAAGCGTTATTATATGGGTATTTTGCATCTTAATTTTCATACAAATTTACATTATTTTATTAATATTTTCTGTATTTATTTTGATACGATTTTACATTATTTTATTTGTGTTTTGTATATATATATTTTTATACATATTTACATTATTTAATGATTTTTTTTTGGTATATATATTTGATACAAATTTACGTTATTTTAAGTCTATATGTTTATATTTTCATTCAAATTTACATTATTTTATGTGTATTTTGTATATGTATTTCAATTCAAATTTACCTATTTTTATATGTTTTTTGTATATTTATTTTCATACAAGTTTAAACTATTTTGTGTATTTTTGTATATAGTTTTATACAAATTTAGGTTATTTTATGTGTATTTTGTATTTCTATTTTCATACAAATACACATTCTTTTCATGATATTTTGTTTATTTATTTTGACACGAATTAACATTATTTAATGTGTATTTTGTATATATATTTTTATACAGTATATGTATAGAAAATACACATGAAATAATCTAAATTCGTATCGAAATAAATGAACAAAATACCGATAAATAATGTAATTATGAATGAAAATATATATAGAAAATACACATAAAATAACGTAAATACAAATAAATATATACACATAAAATGATTTGAATTTGAATGAAAATAGATATAAAAATAAACATAAAATAAGGCAAATTTGTAATGAAATATATATGAAAAATACACATAAAATAATGTAGATTTGCTTCAAAATATATATACGAATACACATAAAATAACGTAGATTTCTATAGAAATATATATACAAAATACACATTAAATAATGTAAATTCGTGTCAAAATAAATAAGGAAAATATCAATAAAAGAATGTGTATTTGTATGAAAATACATATACAAAATACATATAAAATAACGTAAATTTGTATAAAACTATATATAAAAATACACAAAAATAAATTAAATTTGTATGAAAATAAATATACAAATTACACATAAAATTAATTAAATTTGTATAGAAATACATATACAAAATACACATAAAATAATGTAAATTTGAATGAAAATATATAAACAAATACACTTAAACTAACGTAAATTTGTATAAAATATATATACAAAATACTCATTAAATAATGTAAATATGTAAAAAAATATATATACAAAACACAAATAGAATAATGTAAAAACGTATCATAATAAATACACAGAATGTAAATGAAATAATGTAACTTTGTATGAAAATAAAGATGCAAAATACCCATAAAATAACGCATTTTTTATAAATATACAAAATACACATGAAAGGATGTAAATACGTATAAATATATATATATATATATATATATATATATATATATATATATATATATATATATATATATATATATATATATATATATATATATATATATATATATATATATATATATATACAAAATACACATTAAATAATGTAAATTCGCGTCAAAGTAAATAAACAAAATATCAATAAAAGAATGTGTATTTGTATGAAAATATATATACAAAATACACATCAGAGAACATAAATTTGAAAAACTATATAAAAAATACACAAAATATTTTAAATTTGTATGAAAATAAATATACAAAATACAAAAAATTAGGTAAATTTGTATTGAAATACATATACAAAATACACATAAAATAATGTAAATTCGTATCAAAATAAATAAACATATACACTTATTATAACGTAATTTTTTATATAAAAAATATATAAAAAACACAAATAGTATACTGTATAATCGTATCAAAATAAATACACATAATATTATTAAAATAATTTAAAATTGTATTAAAATAAAAAGCAAAATACCATAAAATAACGCATTTTTTTATAAAATATATATACCAAAATAAACATCAAAAATTCAATTTGTATTAAAATAAATATACAAAAAACACATATAATAAGGTAAATCTGTATTGAAATAGATATGCAAAATACATATAAAACAATGTAAATTTGTTTCAAAATATATATACGAATACACATAAAATAACGTAGATTTCTATAAAAATATATATACAAAATACACATAAAATGACGTAAATACGTATAAAAAAATGTATACAAAATACACATAAAATAATGTAAATTCGTATCAAAATAAATAAACAAAATATCAATAAAAGAATGTGTATTTGTATAAATATAAATATACAAAATACGCATAAAATAACGTAAATTTATATAAAACTATATACAAAAATACACAGAAGTAATTAAATTTGTATGAAAATATATACAAAATACACACAAAATAAGCTAAATTTGAATTGAAATATATACAAAATACATGAAATAAAGTAAATTTGTATCAAAATATTTATACAAATACACATATAATAACGTAAATTTGTATGAAAATATATAAACAAAATACACATTATATAATGTAAATACGTATAAAAAAATATGTAAAAATACACCTATATACATTTAATTCGTATCAAAATAAATAAACACAATACCAATAAAATAATATAAAGTTGTATGACTAAACGTGTATGTTGTATATTTTTCAATACAAATTTACCTTATTGTATACGCATTTTCTATATTAATTTTAATACAAATTTAACTATTCGATGTGTTTTTGTATCGTATTTTATAAACATATGCTTTATTTTTGGGTATTTTGCATCTTTATTTTCATACAAATTTACATTATTTTATTGATATTCTGCTCATTCATTTTGATACGAATTGACATTATTCTATGTGTTTTGCATATATTTTTCATACAAATTTACGTTATTTTATGTGTATTTGTTTATATATTTTGACACAAATTTACAATATTTTATGGGTATTTTGTATATACATTTCAAAAGAAATTTACCTAGTTTTATGTGTATTTTGTATATCTATTTTCATACAAACTCAAATTATTTCTATGTATTTTTGTATATATTTTAATACAAATTTTAGTTATCTTATGTGTATTTTGTATATTTATTTTCATTCAAATATATATTATTTTATTGGTGTTTTGTTGATTTATATTGATACGAATTTAGTTTATTTTATATGTACTTTGTATATATATTTTTATACGCTTTTACATTATTTAATATTTATTCTCAATATATATTTTTATACAAATTCATGGTATTTTATGTGTATTTGTATATATTTTCATATAAATTTACATTATTTTATGTGTATTTTGTATATATATTTTATTATAAATCTACCTTATTTTATGTTTATTTTGTATATGTATTTTGTATATTTATATTTATCCAAAAACACATTCTTTTATTGGTATTTTGTTTATTTATTTTAATTCGAATTTACATTATTTTATGTGTATTTTGTATACATTTTTTTATACGTATTTACTTAATTTTATGTGTATTTTGTATATATATTTTTATAGAAATCTACGTTTTTTTTATTTGTATTCGTATATATATTTTGAAACAAATTTACATTGTTTTATATGTATTTTTGCATATCTCTTTCAATACAAATTTACCTTATTGTATGTGCATTTTGTATATTTATTTCAATACAAATTTAAATATTTTATGTGTATTTTGGTATATATATTTTTATAAGAAATGCGCTATTTTATGTGAATTTTGCATCTTTATTTTTATACAAATTTACATTATTTTATTAATATTCGGTGTATTTATTTTGATACGATTTTACATTATTCTATTTGTTTTTTGTATATACTTTGTTATACATATTTACATTATTTAATGTGTATCTTGCATATCTATTTTATACAAATTTATTATTTATTATCTATTTTCATACAAATACATATTCTTTTTATGATATTTTGTTTATTTATTTTGACACGAATGTACATTATTTGATATGTATTTTGTATATATATTTTTATACGTATTTACATAATTTCATATGTATTTTGTATATATATTTCTATAGAAATCTACTTTATTTTATGTGTATTCGTATATATATTTTGAAACAAATTTACATTGTTTTATATGTATTTTTGAATATCTCTTTCAATACAAATTTACCTTACTGTATATGCATTTTGTATATTTATTTCAATACAAATTTAAATATTTTATGTGTATTTTGGTATATATATTTTTATAAAAAATGCGATAATTTCTGGGAATTTTGCATCTTTATTTTCATACAAATTTACATTATTTTATTGATATTCTGTGTATTTATTTTGATACGATTTTACATTATTCTATTTGTTTTTTGTATATATTTTTTTATCCACATTTACATTATTTAATGTGTATCTTGCATATATATTTTATACAAATTTACGTTATTTTAAGTGTATTTGTTTATATATTTTCATTCAAATTTACATTATTTGATGTGTATTTTGTATATGTATTTCGATACAAATTTACCTAATTTTATGTGTATTTTGTATATTTCTTTTCAAACAAATTTAAACTATTTTTGTGTATTTTTGTATATAGTTTTATACAAATTTAGGTTATTTATTTGTACGCATATACATTATTTAGTGTGATTTGTATATATATTTTTATGCAAATTTACTTTATTTTATGTGCATTTTTGTACATATATTTTTTATAAAAATTTGCGTTATTTGTATATGTTTTCTCATACAAATTTACATTATTTTATTGCTATTTTGTTTATTTATTTTGATACGAATTACATGATTATAAGTGTATTTTGTACATATTTTTTATACGTATTTACATTACTTAATGTGTATTTTGTTAGCATATTTTTAAACAAATCTACGTTATTATATGTATTTGTATTAATATTTTGAAACAGATTTGCATTATTTTATGTATTTTGTATGTACATTTCAATTCAAAGTTAGCTTATTTTAGCTGTATTTTGTATATATATTTTCATACAAATTTAATTACTTCTTTGTATTTTTCTATATAGTTTTATACAAATCTACGATATTTTATGTGTATTTTGTATATTTATATTTATACAAATACACATTCTTTTACTGGTATTTTGTTTATTTATTTTGATACGATTTTTAGGTGTATTTTGTATTCATTTTTTAATACGTATTTACTTCATTTTATGTGTATTTTGTATATATTTTTATAGAAATCTACGTTATTTTATGTGTATTCATATATATATTTTGAAACAAATTTACATTGTTTTATATGTATTTTGCATATCTATTTCAATACAAATTTACCTTATAGTATGTACATTTTTTATATTTATTTTAATACAAATTTTAATATTTTATGTGTATTTTGGTATCTATATTTTTATAAAAAATTCGTTATTTTATGGCTATTTTGCTTCTTTATTTTCATACAAATTTACATTATTTTATTAATATTCTGTATATTTATTTTTGATACGATTTTACATTATTCTATTTGTGTTTTGTATATATTTTTTTATACATATTTACATTATTTAATGTGTATTTTGTATATATATTTGATACAAATTTACGTTATTTTAAGTGTATATGTTTATATATTTTCATTCAAATTTCCATTATTTTATGTGTATTTTATATATGTATTTCAATACAAATTTACCTAATTTTATGTGTATTTTGTATATTTATTTTCATACAAATTTAAATTATTTTTGTGTATTTTTGTATATAGTTTTATACCAACTTAGGTTATTTTATGAGTATTTTGTATATCTATTTTCATACAAATACACATTCTTTTATTGATATTTTGTCTATTTATTTTGACAAGAATTTAAATTATTTAATGTGTATTTTGCATATATATATATATATATATATATATATATATATATATATATATATATATATATATATATATATATATATATATATATATATATATATATATATATATATATATATATATATATATATATATATATATATATATATATAAATCTACGTTATTTTATGTGTATCCGTATATAGATTTTTAAACAAATTTACACTTTTATGTGCATTTTGTATATTTTTTCAATACACATTTACCTTATTGTACGTGCATTTTGTATATTAATTTTAATACAAATTTAATTATTCTATGTGTAATTTTGTATATGTATTTTTAAAAAAATATGTTTTATTTTATGGGTATTTTGCATCTTTATTTTCATACAAAATTACATTATTTTATTGATATTTTGTGTATTTATTTTCATACGATTTTACATTATTCTATGTATATTTTGTATATCTATTTTATACAAATATACGTTATTTTATGTGAATTTGTTTTCATTTCATACAAATTTACATTTTTCATGTGTATTTTGTACATGTATTTAAATACAAATTTAACTAATTATATGTGTATTTTGTATATCTATGTATATTTTTGTGTGTTTTTTTGTATTTATTTTTATTCAAATTTTCGTAATTTTATGTGTATTTTGTATATTTATTTTCCTACAAATATACGTTCTTTTATCGGAATTTTGTTTATTTATTTTGATACGAATTTTCATTTTTTTAGGTGTATTTGATATATATATTTTTTATACTTATTTACATAATTTTATATGTATTTTGAATATATATTTTCATAGAAATTTACTCTATATGTTTATACAAAAAAACACAAAAATAATTTATATTTGTATGAAAATAAATATACAAAATACACATAAAATTAGGTAAATTTGTATTGAAATACATATACAAAATACACTTAAAATAATGTAAATTTGAATGAAAATATACGTTATTTTATGTGTACTCGTATATATATTTTGAAAAAAATTTACATGGTTTTATATGTATTTTGCATATCTATTTCAATACAAATTTACCTTATTGTATGTGCATTTTGTATATTTATTTTAATACAAATTCAAATATTTTATGTGTCTTGGTATATATATTTTTATAAAAAGTGCGTTATTTTATGGGTATTTTGCATCTCAGTTTTCATACAAATTTACATTATTTTATTAATATTCTGTGTATTTATTTTGATACGATTTTATATTATTCTATTTGTGTTTTGTATATATTTTTTTATACATATTTACATTATTTAATGTGTATTTTATATATATATTTTATATATATATATTATATATATATATATATATATATATATATATATAATATATATATATAAAATATATATATATATATATATATATATATATATATATATATATATATATATATATATATATATATATATATATAATATATATATATATATATATATATATATATATATATATATATATATATATATATATATATATATATATATATATATATATATATATATATATATATATATATATATATATATATATATATATATATATATATATATATATATTTAAATATGAGCTATTTTATGTGTATTTTGTATATCTATTTTCATACAAATTTAATTCCATTTGTGTATTTTTGTATATACCTTTATATCAATTTACGTTATTTTATGTGTATTTTGTATATTTATATTTATACAAATACACATTCTTTTATTAGTATTTTGTTTATTTATTTCGATACGAGTTTACATTATTTTATGTGTATTTTGTACACATTTTTTTATACGTATTTACTTCATTTTATGTGTATTTTGTATATATATCTTTATAGAAATCTGCGTTATTTTATGTGTTTTCGTATATATATTTTGAAAATAAATTTACATTGTTTTATGTGTATTTTGCATATCTATTTCAATACAAATTACCTTATTGTGTGTGCATTTTGTATATTTATTTTAATACAAATTCAAATATTTTATGTGTGTTTTGGTATATATATTTTTATAAAAAATGCGTTATTTTATGGGTATTTTGCATCTTTATTTTCATGCAAATTTATATTATTTTATTAATATTCTGTGTATTTTGATACGATTTTACATTATTCTATTTGTGTTTTGTATATATTTTTTTTATACATATTTACATTATTTAATGTGTATTTTGTATATATATTTATACAATTTTACGTTATTTTAAGTGTATTTGTTTATATATTTTCATTCAAACTTACATTATTTTATGTGTATTTTGTATATGTTTTTCAATACAAATTTCCCTAATTTTATGTCTATTTTGCATATCTATTTTCAAACAAATTTAAATAATTTTTGTGTGTTTTTGTATATATTTTTATACAAATTTTAGTTATTTTATTTGTATTTTCTATATATATTTTCCTACAAATATACATTCTTTTATTGGAATTTTATCTATTTATTCTGATACGAATTTACTTTATTTTATGTGTATTTTGTAAATATATTTTTCTACGTATTTACATTATTTTATGTGTATTTTGTATATATATTTTCATAAAAATTTATTTTATTTTATTGTGTGTATTCGTATATAAATTGATACAAATTTTATACAAATTCATGTTATTTTATGTGTATTTGTATATATATTTTCATACAAATCTACATTATTTTATGTGCATTTTTACATATATTTCATTAATAATTTACCTTATTTTATGTTTATTTTGAATATTTATTTCCTTCAATTTTAAATTATTTTATGTGTATATATGTATTTGTATTTAGGTTATTTTATGTGTATTTTCTATATATATTTTCATCAAAAATTACATTATTTTATTGGTATTTTGTTAGTTTAATTCGATACGAATTTAGATTATTTCATAGGTATTTTGTATACATATTTTTATACGCATTTACATTATTTAATGTGTGTTTTGTATATTTATTTTTATAGAAATTTACTTTATTTTATGTGTATTTGTATAAATATAAATATACAAAATGCACATAAAATAAGGTAAATTTATATAAAACAATATACAAAGATACACAAAAGTAATTAAATTTTTTTTGAAAATAGATATACAAAATACACACAAAATAAGCTTAATTGGAATTGAAATATATGTACAAAATACATAAAATAAAGTAAATTTTTATCAAAATATTTTTACAAATACACATAATTACGTAAATTTTATATAAAAATATATAAACAAAATACACATTAAATAATGTAATTACGTATAAAAAAATATATACAAAATACACATATAATCATGTAATTCGTCTCAAAATAAATAAACAAAATACCAATAAAATAATGTAAATTTTTATGAGAAAACATATACAAAATACACAGAAAATAAATAAATTTCTATAAAAATATATGTACAAAAATGCACATAAAATAAATTTGCATTAAAAAATATATACAAAACACACATTACATAACGTAAATGAGTATAAACATATGTATACAAAATACCTTTGAAAAAATCTAAATTCGTATCGACTTAAATAAAGAAAATATCAATAAAATAATGTAATTTTGGATGAAGATATATATAGAAAATACACATAAAATTACGTAAATACAAATACAAATATACACATAAAATAATTTAAAATTGAATGAAATAAATATACAAAATAATCATAAAACAAGGTAAATTTGTTATGAAAAATATGTAAAAAATACACGTAAAATAATATAAATTTTTATGAAAATATATATACAAATACACATAAAATAACATGAATTTGTATAAAATTTGTATCAAAATAAATAGGAATACACACAATAAAAAAATGTAATTTTTTACTAAAATATATATACAAAATACACATAAAATAATGTAAATACGTAGAAAAATATATATACAAAATACACATGAAATAATGTAAACTCGTATCAAAATAAATAAACAAAATTATAATAAGAGATTGTATATTTGTAGGAAAATACATATACAAAATACAAATAAAATAACTAAAATTTGTATAAAAATACAAAAATACAAATAAATAATTTAATTGTTTCTAAATATATATTCAAAATACACATAAAGTTAGGCAAATTTGTATTTAAATAAATATACAAAATACACATAAAATAAATTAAATTTGTAAGAAAATATATAAAATACACATAAAATAACGTAGATTTGGGTAAAATATATACAAATATACATTAAATAATGTAAATATGTATAAAAATATATATACAAAATACACATAGAATAATGTTTAATCGTATCAAAATAAATAAACAGAATATCAATAAGATAATTTAAATTTGTATGAAAATAAAGATGGAAAATACCCATATAATAACGCATATATGCATAAAAATATATATACAAAAATACACATGAAATAATTAAATTTGTATTGAAATAAATATACAAAATGCATATACAATAAAGTAAATTTGTATTGAAATACATATGCAAAATACACATCAATAATGTAAATTTGTATCAAAATATATATACGAATACACATAAAATAGAGTAAATTTCTATGAAAATATACATACAAAATACATATAAAATGATGTAAATAGTATAAAAATATATATACCAAATACACCTAAAATAACGTAAATTCGTATCAAAATAAACAAACAAAATTCCGATAAAAGAACGTATATTTGTAGGAAAATAAATATACAAAATACACATAAAATAACGAAAATTTGTGTAAAAATATATAAAAAAAAAATAATTTCAATTTTTATGAAAATTGATATACAAAATACACATATAATTAGTTAATTTTGTACAAATTTGTACATGTACAAAATACACATAAAATAATGAAAATTTGTATGAAATGAAAACAAATACACTTCGTTGATTTATGAGTATTCGTATATAGATTTTGAAATAAATTTACACTGTTTTATGTGTATTTTGCATATTTTTTCAATACAAATTTACCTTATTGTATATGCATTTTGTATATTAATTTTAATACAAATTTAATTATGCTATGTGTATTTTTGTATATGTATTTTTATAAAAATATGCTTTATTTTATGGGTATTTTGCATTTTTTTTCATACAAATTTACATTATTCTATTTATATTCTGTATATTTTTTTTAAACAATTTTACATTATTCTATGAGTATTTTGTATATCTATTTTTATACGTATTTACTTAATTTTATGTGTATTTTGTATATATATTTTTATAGAAATCTACGTTATTTTATGTGTATTCGTATACCTATATATTTTGAAACAAATTTACATTGTTTTATATGTATTTTTGCATATCTCTTTCGATACAAATTTACCTTATTGTATTTGCATTTTGTATATTTATTTCAATACAAATTTTAATATTTTATGTGTAATTTGGTATATATATTTTTATAAGAAATGCGCTATTTGATGGGAATTTTGCATCTTTATTTTCATACAAATTTACATTATTTTATTAATATTCGGTGTATTTATTTTGATACGATTTAACATTATTCTATTTGTTTTTTGTATATATTTTTTTTATACATATTTACATTATTTAATGTGTATCTTGCATATATATTTCATACAAATTTATTATCTATTATATATTTTCATACAAATACACATTCTTTTCATGATATTTTGTTTATTTATTTTGACACGAATTTACCTAGATATGTATTTTGTATATATATTTTTATACGTATTTATATAATTTCATGTGTATTTTGTATATATATTTCTATAGAAATCTAAATTATTTTATGTGTATTCGTATATATATTTTGAAACATATTAACATTGTTTTAAATGTATTTTTGAATATCTCTTTCAATACAAATTTGCCTTACTGTATATGCATTTTGTACATTTATTTCAATACAAATTTAAATATTTTATGTGTATTTTGGTATATATATTTTTATAAAAAATGCGATAATTTTAGTGAATTTTGCATCTTTATTTTCATACAAATTTACATTATTTTATTGATATTCTGTGTATTTATTTTGATACGATTTTACATTATTCTTTTTGGTTTTTGAATATATTTTTTTATACACATTTACATTATTTAATGTGTATCTTGCATATATATTTTATACAAATTTACGTTATTTTAAGTGTATTTGTTTATATATTTTCATTCAAATTTACATTATTTGATGTGTATTTTGTATATGTATTTCAATACAAATTTCCCTAATTTTATGTGTATTTTGTATATTTCTTTTCAAACAAATTAAAATTATTTTTGTGTATTTTTGTATATAGTTTTATACAAATTTAGGTTATTTTATGTACGCATACACATTATTTAGTGTGTGTTTTGTATATATATTTTTATGCAAATTTACTTTATTTTATGTGCATTTTTGTAGATATATTTTTATAGAAATTTGCGTTATTTGTATATGTTTTCTCATACAAAATTACATTATTTTATTGCTATTTTGTTTATTTATTTTGATACGAATTACATGATTATATGTGTATTTTGTACATATTTTTTATACGTATTTACATTACTTAATGTGTATTTTGTTTATATATTTTTAAACAAATCTACGTTATTATATGTATTTGTATAAATATTTTGATACAGATTTACATTATTTTATGTATTTTGTATGTACATTTCAATTCAAATTTAGCTTATTTTAGCTGTATTTTGTATATATATTTTCATACAAATTTAATAACTTCTCTGTATTTTTGTATATAGTTTTATACAAATTTATGATATTTTATGTGTATTTTGTATATTTATATTTATAGAAATACACTTTCTTTTACTGGTATTTTGTTTATTTATTTTGATACGATTTTTATGTGTATTTTGTATCTTATATTTTATTGCTATTTTGTTTATTTATTTTGATACGAATTACATGATTATATGTGTATTTTGTACATATTTTTTATACGTATTTACATTACTTAATGTGTATTTTGTTTATATATTTTTAAACAAATCTACGTTATTATTTGTATTTGTATAAATATTTTGATACAGATTTACATTATTTTATGTATTTTCTTTGTACATTTTAATTCAAATTTAGCTTATTTTACCTGTATTTTGTATATATATTTTCATATAAATTTACATTATCTTATGTGTATTTTGTACATAAATTTCATTAAAAATTTACCTTATTTTATGTTTATTTTGTATGTGTATTTTATGTGTATTTTGTATATATTTTTTATAGAAATCAACGTTATTTTATGTGTATTCGTATATATATTTTGAAACAAATTTACATTGTTTTATATGTATTTTGCATATCTATTTCAATACAAGTATTTTGAATATCTATTTTCATACAAACTCAAATTATTTATATGTATTTTTGTATATATTTCAATACAAATTTTAGTTATGTTATGTGTATTTTGTAAATATATTTTCATTAAAATATATATTATTTTATTGGTATTTTGTTGATTTATATTGATACGAATTTATATTATTTTATATGGACTTTTTATATATATTTTTATTCGCATTTACATTATTATATATTTATTTTGAATATATAATTTTATACAAATTCATGGTATTTTATGTGTATTTGTATATATATTTTCATATAAATTTACATTATTTTATGTGTATTTTGTACATATATTTTATTACAAATTTACATTATTTTATGTTTATTTTGTATGTGTATTTTGTACATTTATATTTATACACGTTTACTCATACAAATTTATATTATTTTATTGTTATTTTGTTTATTAATTTTGATACGAATTACATGATTATATGTGTATTTTGTACACATTTTTTTATACGTATTTACATTATTTAATGTGTATTTTGTTTATATATTTTCATACAAATTTACGTTATTATATGTGTATTTGTATAAATATTTTGATACAAATTTACTTTATTTCATGTATTTTGTATATATATTTCAATTCAAATTTAGCTTATTTTGTGTGCATTTTGTATATATTTTCATACAAATTTAATTACTTCTGTGTATTTTTGTATATAGTTTTATATAAATTTACGTTATTTTACGTTTATTTTGTATATTTATATTTATACAAATACACATTCTTTTATTGGTATTTTGTTTATTTATTTTGATACGAATTTAAATTATTTTATATAAATAAACAAAATATCAATAAAAGAATGTGTATTTGTATTAAAATAGATATACAAATACATAAATAAATTTATATCAAACTATATACACAAATACACAAAAATATTTTAAATTTGTATGAAAATAAATATACAAAATACATATAAAATTAGGTAAATTTGTATGGAAATACATTCACAAAATACACATAAAATAATGTAAATTTGAATGAAAATACATAAACAAATACACTTAAAATAACGTAAATTTGTATAAAAAAATATATACAAAACACAAATAGAATAATGTAAAATCGTATCAAAATACATACACAGAATATTAATAAAATAATGTAAATTTGTATGAAAATAAAGAGGCAAAATACCCATAAAATAACGCATTTTTTTATTTATAAAAATATATATACCAAAATACACATAAAAAAATTAGATTTATGTTAAAATAAATATATAAAAGACACATACAATAAGGTAAATTTGTATTGAAATAGATATGCAAAATACATATAAAGCAATGTAAATTTGTTTCAAAATATGTATACGAATACACATAAAATAACGTAGATTTCTATAAATATATATATATATATATATATATATATATATATATATATATATATATATATATATATATATATATATATATATATATATATATATATGCAAAATACACATAAATTGAAGTAAATACGTATAAAAAAAATGTATACAAAAAACATATAAATAATGTAAATTCGTATCAAAATAAATAAACAAAATACCAATAAAAGAATGTGTATTTGTATAAATATAAATATACAAAATACACATAAAATAACGTAAATTTATATAAAACTATATACAAAAATACACAGAAGTAATTAAATTTGTATGAAAATATATACAAAATACACACAAAATAAGCTAAATTTGAATTGAAATATATATACAAAATACATGAAATAAAGTAAATTTGTATCAAAATATTTATACAAATACACATATAATAACGTAAATTTGTATGAAAATATATAAACAAAATACATATTAAATAATGTAAAACGTATAAAAAATGTGTACAAAATACACATATAATCATGTAATTCGTATCAAAATAAATAAACAAAATACCAATAAAATAATATAAATTTGTATGAGTAAACGTGTATGTTCCATATTTTTTCAATACAAATTTATCTTATTATATACGCATTTTGTTTATTAGTTTTAATACAAATTTAATTATTCGATGTGTATTTTTGTATCCGTATTTTTATAAACAAATGCTTTATTTTTTGGGTATCTTGCATCTCTATTTTCATACAAATTTACATTATTTTATTGATATTCTGCTCATTTATTTTGATACGAATTGACATTATTCTATGTGTATTTTGTATATATTTTTCATACAAATTTACGTTATTTTATGTGTATTTGTTTATATATTTTGACACAAATTTACAATATTTTATGGCTATTTTGTTTATACATTTCAAAAGAAATTTACCTAGTTTTATGTGTATTTTGTATATCTATTTTCATACAAACTCATATTATTTCTATGTATTTTTGTATATATTTTAATACAAATTTTAGTTATGTTATGTGTATTTTGTATATTTATTTTCATTCAAATATATATTATTTTATTGGTGTTTTGTTGATTTATATTGATACGAATTTACATTATTTTATATGTACTTTTTATACATATTTTTATACGCTTTTACATTATTTAATATTTATTTTGAATATATATTTTTACACAAATTCATGGTATTTTATGTGTATTTGTATATATATTTTCATATAAATTTACATTATTTTATGTGTATTTTGTGCATATATTTTATTACAAATCTATCTTATTTTATGTTTATTTTGTATATGTATTTTGTATATCTATATTTATCCAAATGCACATTCTTTTATTGGTATTTTGTTTATTTATTTTAAATCGAATTTACATTATTTTATGTGTATTTTGTATACATTTTTTTATACGTATTTACTTAATTTTATGTGTATTTTGTATATATATTTTTATAGAAATCTTCGTTTTTTTATTTGTATGCGTATATATATTTTCAAACAAATTTACATTGTTTTATATGTATTTTTGCATATCTCTTTCAATACAAATTTACCTTATTGTATATGCATTTTGTATATTTATTTCAATACAAATTTAAATATTTTATGTGTATTTTGGTATATATATTTTATAAGAAATGCGCTATTTTATGGGAATTTTGCATCTTTATTTTCATACAAATTTACATTATTTTATTAATATTCGGTGTATTTATTTTGATACGATTTTACATTATTCTATTTGTTTTTTGTATATACTTTTTTATTCATATTTACATTATTTAATGTGTATCTTGCATATATATTTTATACAAATTTATTATCTATTTTCATACAAATACACATTCTTTTCATGATATTTTGTTTATTTATTTTGACACGAATTTACATTATTTGATATGTATTTTGTATATATATATTTATACGTATTTACATTATTTCATATGTATTTTGTATATATATTTCTATAGAAATCTACTTTATTTTATGTGTATTCGTATATATATTTTGAAACAAATTTACATTGTTTTATATGTATTTTTTAATATCTCTTTCAATACAAATTTACCTTACTGTATATGCATTTTGTATATTTATTTCAATACAAATTTAAATATTTTATGTGTATTTTGGTATATATATTTTTATAAAAAATGCGATGATTTTTTGGAATTTTGCATCTCTATTTTTATACAAATTTACATTATTTTATTGATATTCTGTGTATTTATTTTGATACGATTTTACATTATTCTATTTGTTTTTTGTATATATATTTTTTATACACATTTACATTATTTAATGTGTATCTTGCATATATATTTTATACAATTTTACGTTATTTTAAGTGCATTTGTTTATATATTTTCTTTCAAATTTACATTATTTGATGTGTATTTTGTATATGTATTTCAATATAAATTTACATAATTTTATGTGTATTTTGTATATTTCTTTTCAAACAAATTTAAATTATTTTTGTGTATTTTTGTATATAGTTTTATACAAATTTATGGTATATTATGTACGCATTTACATTATTTAGTGTGTGTTTTGTATATATATTTTTTTGCAAATTTACCTTATTTTATGTGCATTTTTGTACATATTTTTATAGAAATTTGCGTTATTTGTATATGTTTTCTCATACAAATTTACATTATTTTATTGCTATTCTGTTTATTTATTTTGATACGAATTACATGATTATATGTTTATTTTGTACATATTTTTTATACGTATTTACATTACTTAATGTGTATTTTGTTTATATATTTTTAAACAAATCTACGTTATTATATGTATTTGTATAAATATTTTGATACAGAATTACATTATTTTATGTATTTTGTATGTACATTTCAATTCAAATTTAGCTTATTTTAGCTGTATTTTGTATATATATTTTCATACAAATTTAATTACTTCTGTGTATTTTTGTATATAGTTTTATACAAATTTACGATATTTTATGTGTATTTTGTATATTTATATTTATATAAATACACATTCTTTTACTGGTATTTTGTTTATTTATTTTGATACGATTTTTATGTATATTTTGTATTAATTTTTTTATCCGTATTTACTTCATTTTATGTGTATTTTGTATATATTTTTATAGAAATCTACGTTATTTCATGTGTATTCGTATATATATTTTGAAACAAATTTACATTGTTTTAAATGTATTTTGCATATATATTTCAATACAAATCTACCTTATAGTATGTGCATTTTTTATATTTATTTTAATACAAATTTTAATATTTTATGTGTATTTTGGTATCTATATTTTTATAAAAAATTCGTTATTTTATGGCTATTTTGCATCTTTATTTTCATACAAATTTACATTATTTTATTAATATTCTGTGTATTTATTGTTGATACGATTTTACATTATTCTATTTGTGTTTCGTATATATTTTTTTATACATATTTACATTATTTAATGTGTATTTTGTATATATATTTGATACAAATTTACGTTATTTTAAGTGTATATGTTTATATATTTTCATTCAAATTTCCATTATTTTATGTGTATTTTGTAAATGTATTTCAATATAAATTTACCTAATTTTATGTGTATTTTGTATATATATTTTCATACAAATACACATTCTTTTATTAATATTTTGTTTATTGATTTTGACGAGAATTTAAATTATTTAATGTGTATTTTGTATATATATTTCTAAAGAAATCTACATTATATTATGTGTATTCGTATATAGATTTTTAAACAAATTTTCACTTTTATGTGTATTTTGCATATTTTTTCAATACAAATTTACCTTATTGTATATGCATTTTGTATATTAGTTCTAATACAAATTTAATTATTCTATGTGTATTTTTGTATATGTATTTTTATAAAAATATGCTTTATTTTATGGGTATTTTGCATCTTTATTTTCATACAAATTTACGGTATTTTATTGATATTCTGCTCATTCATTTTGATACGATTTGACATTATTCTATGTGTATTTTGTATATATTTTTCACACAAATTTACGTTGTTTTATGTGTATTTGTTTATATATTTTGACACAAATTTACAATATTTTATGGATATTTTTAATATATATTTCAAAAGAAATTTACCTAGTTTTATGTGTATTTTGAATATCTATTTTCATACAAACTCAAATTATTTTTATGTATTTTTGTATATATTTCAATACAAATTTTAGTTATGTTATGTGTATTTTGTAAATTTATTTTCATTCAAATATGTATTATTTTATTGTTATTTTGTTGATTTATATTGATACGAATTTACATTATTTTATATGTACTTTTTATATATATACATATATATATATATATATATATATATATATATATATATATATATATATATATATATATATATATATATATATATATATATATATATATATATATATATATATATATATATATATATATATATATATATATATATATATATATTTTTATACGCATTTACATTATTTAATATTTATTTTGAATATATAATTTTATACAAATTCATGGTATTTTATGTGTATTTGTATATATTTTTTCATATAAATTTACATTATTTTATGTGTATTTTGTACAAATATTTCATTACAAATTTACGTTATTTTATGTTTATTTTCAATGTGTATTTTGTACATTTATATTTATACAAATACAAATTCTTTTATTGATATTTTGTTTATTTATTTTGTTTCGAATTTATATTATTTTATGTGGATTTTTTTTACATTTTTTTATACGTATTTACCTAATTTTATGTGTATTTTGTATATATATTTTTATAGAAATCTACAATATTTTATGTGTATTCGTATATATATTTTGAAACAAATTTCCATTGTTTTATATGTATTTTTGCATATCTCTTTCAATAGAAGTTTACCTTATTGTATGTGCATTTTGTATATTTATTTCAATACAAATTTAAATATTTTATGTGTATTTTGGTATATATACTTTTATAAGAAATGCGCTATTTGATGAATTTTGCATCTTTATTTTCACAAATTTACATTATTTTATTATTATTCGGTGTATTTATTTTGATACGATTTTACATTATTCTATTTGTTTTTGTATATATATATATATATATATATATATATATATATATATATATATATATATATATATATATATATATATATATATATATATATATATATATATATATATATATATATATATATATATATATATATATATATATATATATATATATATATATAAATATATATATATATATATATATATATATATATATACAAAATACACATTAAATAATATAAATTTGTTTAAAACTATACAAAATACACATGAAATGATGTAAATACGTATAAAAATATATATAAAAAATACACATTAAATAATGTAAATTCGCGTCAAAATAAATAAACAAAATATCAATAAAATAATGTGTATTTGTATGAAAATAGATATACAAAATACACATAAAATAACCTAAATTTGTATCAAACTATATACAAAAATACACAAAAATATTTTAAATTTGTATGAAAATAGATATACAAAATACACATAAAATTAGGTAAATTTGTATTGAAATACATACACAAAATACACATAAAATAATGTATATTTGAATGAAAATATATAAACAAATACACTTAAAATAACGTAAATTTGTATAAAAAAAATATGTACAAAACACAAATAGAATAATGTAAAATCGTATCAAAATAAATACACAGAATATTAATAAAATAATGTAAATTTGTATGAAAATAAAGAAGCAAAATACCCATAAAATAACGCATTTTTTTTATTTATAAAAATATATATACCAAAATACACATCAAAAAATTAAATTTGTATTAAAATAAATATACAAAAAACACATACAATAAGGTAAATTTATATTGAAATAGATATGCAAAATATATATAAAACAATGTGAATTTGTTTCAAAATATATATACGAATACACATAAAATAACGTAGATTTCTATAAAAATATATATACAAAAAAAACATAAAATGAAGTAAATACGTATAAAAAAAAGTATAGAGTAAATTTCTATTAAAACATATATTCAAAATACATATAAAATTATGTAAATAAGTATAAAAATATATATATCAAATACACGTAAAAAAATGAAAATTCGTATCAAAATAAATAAACAAAATTCCGATAAAAGAACGTATATTTGTAGGAAAATAAATATACAAAATACACATAAAATTACGAAAATTTAAATAAAAATATATACAAAAAAACAAAAAAATAAATTTCAGTTTGTATGAAAATAGATATACAAAATACACATATAATTAGTTAAATTTGTATTTAAATACATATACAAAATACACATAAAATAATGTAAATTTGTATGAAATGAAAACAAATTCACATAAAATAACGTACATTTGTATAAAATAGATATACAAAATATACATAGAATAATGTAAATCGTATCAAAATAAATACACAGAATATCAATAAAATAATGTAATTTTGTATGAAAATAAAGATGCAAAATACCCATAAAATAAAGCATATTTTTATAAAAATACATATACAAAAATACACATAGAATAATTAAATTTGTAATAAAGTTAATATACAAAATGCATATACAATAAGGTAAATTTGTATTAAAAAAATATGCAAAATACACATAAAAGTGTAAATTTGTTTAAAAATCTATATACGAATACACATAATATAACGTAGATTTCTATAGAAATATATATACAAAATACACATGAAATGATGTAAATACGTATAAAAATATATATACAAAATACACATTAAATAATTTAAATTCTCGTCAAAATATATAAACAAAATATCAATAAAAGAATGTGTATTTGTATGAAAATAGATATACAAAATACTCATAAAATAACCTAAGTTTGTATAAAACTATATACAAAAATACACAAAAATAATTTAAATTTGTATGAAAATAAATATACAAAATACACATAAAATTAGGTAAATTTGTATTGAAATACATATACAAAATACACATAAAATAATGGAAATTTGAATGAAAATATATAAACATATACACTTAAAATTACGTAAATTTGTATCAAATATATATACAAAATACTAATTAAATAATGTAAATATGTATAAAAAAATATATACAAAACACAAATAGAATAATGTAAAATCGTATCAAAATAAATACACAGAATATTAATTAAATAATATAAATTTTTATGAAAATAAAGATGTAAAATAGCCATAAAATAACGCATTTTTTTTATAAAAATATATATAACAAAATACACATAAAATATTAAAATTTGTATTAAAATAAATATAAAAAAATGCACATACTGTAAGGTAAATTTGTATTGAAATAGATATGCAAAATACATATAAAACAATGTAAATTTGTTTACAAATATATATACGAATACACATAAAATAACGTTGATTTCTATAAAAATATATACAAAATACACGTAAAATGAAGTAAATACGTATAAAAAAATGAATACAAAATACACATAAAAATCGTATCAAAATAAATAAACAAAATGCCAGTAAAAGAATGTGTATTTGTATAAATATAAAGATACAAAATACACATAAAATATCGTAAATTTGTATAAAACTATATACAAAAATACACAGAACAAATACACATTCTTTTATTGGTATTTTGTTTATTTATTTTGTTTCGAGTTTATATTATTTTATGTGTATTTTTTTTTATATATTTTTATACGTATTTACCTAATTTTATGTGTATTTTGTATATATATTTTTATAGAAATCTACGTTATTTTATGTGTATTCTTATATATATTTTGAAACAAATTTACATTGTTTTATATGTATTTTTGCATATCTCTTTCAATAGAAGTTTACCTTATTGTATGTGCATTTTGTATATTTATTTCAATACAAATTTAAATATTTTATATGTATTTTGGTATATATATTTTTATAAGAAATGCGCTATTTGATGGGAATTTTGCATCTTTATTTTCATACAAATTTACATTATTTAATTAATATTCGGTGTATTTATTTTGATACGATTTTACATTATTCTATTTGTTTTTTGTATATATATATTTTTTTATACATATTTACATTATTTAATGTGTATCTTGCATATATATTTCATACAAATTTATTATCTATTATTTATTTTCATACAAATACACATTCTCTTCATGATATTTTGTTTATTTATTTTGACACGAATTTACATTACTTAATATGTATTTTATATATATTTTTTTATTCATATTTACATAATTTCATGTGTATTTTGTACATATATTTCTATAGAAATCTACGTTATTTTATGTGTATTCGTATATATATTTTGAAACAAATTTACACTGTTTTATATGTATTTTGCGGTTTTTTTCATTACAAATTTACCTTATTGTATGTGTGCATTTTGTATATTAATTTTAATACAAATTTAATTATTCTATGTGTATTTTTGTATATGTATTTTTTTTTTTAAATATTCTTTATCTTATGGGTATTTTGCATCTTTTTTTACATACAAATTTAAATTATTTTATTAATATTCTGTGTACTTATTTTGATACGATTTTACATTATTCTATGTATAACAAAAATAAATACAGACTACACAAAAATAGATATGCAAAATACACATAAGCAATGTAAATTTGTTTCAAAATATATATACGAATACACACGAAATAAGGTAGATTTCTATAAAAATATATATACAAAATACACATAAAATTAAGTAAATACGTTGAAAAAATGTATACAAAATACATATAAAATAATGTAAATTAGTATCAAAATAAATAAACAAAATACCAATAAAAGAATGTGTATTTGTATAAATATAAATATACAAAATACACATTAAATAATATAAATTTGTTTAAAACTATACAAAATACACATGAAATGATGTAAATACGTGTAAAAATATATATACAAAATACACATAAAATAATGTAAATTCGCGTCAAAATAAAATATCAATAAAAGAATGTGTATTTGTATGAAAATAGATATACAAAATACACATAAAATAATCTAAATTTGTATCAAACTATATAAAAAATACACAAAAATATTTCAAATTTGTATGAAAATAAATACACAAAATACACATAAAATTAGGTAAATTTGTATTGAAATACATACACAAAATACACATAAAATAATGTAAATTTGAATGAAAATACATAAACAAATACACTGAAAATAACGTAAATTTGTATAAAAAAAATATGTACAAAACACAAATAGAATAATGTAAAATCGTATCAAAATAAATACACAGAATATCAATAAAATAATGTAAATTTGTATGAAAATAAAGAAGCAATATACCCATAAAATAACGCATTTTTTTATTTATAAAAATATATATAGCAAAATACGCATCAAAAAACTAAATTTGTATTAAAATAAATATACAAAAAACACATACAATAAGGTAAATTTGTATTGAAATAGATATGCAAAATACATATAAAACAATGTAAAATTGTTTGAAAATATATATACGAGTACACATAAAATAACGTATATTTCTATAAAAATATATATACAAAATACACATAAAATGAAGTAAATACGTATAAAAAAATGTATACAAAATACACATAAAATAATGTAAATTCGTTTCAACATAAATAAACAAAATACCAATAAAGGAATGTGTATTTGTATAAATATAAATATACAAAATACACATAAAATAACGTAAATTTATATAAAACTATATACAAAAATACACAGAAGTAATTAAATTTGTATGAAAATATATACAAAATACACACAAAATAAGCTAAATTTGAATTGAAATATATATACAAAATACATGAAATAAAGTAAATTTGTATCAAAATATTTATACAAATACACATATAATAACGTAAATTTGTATGAAAATATATAAACAAAATACACATTAAAGAATGTAAAAACGTATAAAAAAATATGTACAAAATATACATATAATCATGTAATTCATATCAAAATAAATAAACAAAATACCAATAAAATAATATAAATTTGTATGAGTAAACGTGTATGTTGCATATTTTTTCAATACAAATTTACCTTATTATATATGCATTTTGTATATTAATTTTAATACAAATTTAATTATTCGATATGTATTTTTGTATCTGTATTTTTATAAACATATGCTTTATTTTTTGGGTATTTTGCATCTTTATTTTCATACAAATTTACATTATTTTATTGATATTCTGCTCATTCGTTTTGATACGAATTGACATTATTCTATGTGTATTTTGTATATATTTTTCATACAAATCTACGTTATTTTATGTGTATTTGTTTATATATTTTGACACAAATTTACAATATTTTATGGGTATTTTGTATATACATTTCAAAAAAATTTACCTAGTTTTATGTTTATTTTGTATATCTATTTTCATACAAACTCAAATTATTTCTATGTATTTTAGTATATATTTTAATACAAATTTTAGTTATGTTATGTGTATTTTGTAAATTTATTTTCATTCAAACATATATTATTTTATTGATGTTTTGTTGATTTATATTGATACGAATTTACATTATTTTATATGTACTTTGTATATATATTTTTATACGCTTTTACATTATTTAATATTTATTTTGAATATATATTTTTATACAAATTCATGGTATTTTATGTGTATTTGTATATATATTTTCATATAAATTTACATTATTTTATGTGTATTTTGTACATATATTTTATTACAAATCTACCTTATTTTATGTTTATTTTGTATGTGTATTTTGTATATTTATATTTATCCAAATACACATTCTTTTATTGGTATTTAGTTTATTTATTTTATTTCGAATTTACATTATTTTATGTGTATTTTGTATACAATTTTTTTTACGTATTTACTTAATTTTATGTGTTTTTTGAATATATATTTTTATAGAAATCTACGTTTTTTTATTTGTATTCGTATATATATTTTGAAACAAATTTACATTGTTTTATATGTATTTTTGCATATCTCTTTCAATACAAATTTACCTTATTGTATGTGCATTTTGTATATTTATTTCAATACAAATTTAAATATTTTATGTGTATTTTGGAATATATATTTTTATAAGAAATGCGCTATTTTATGGGAATTTTGCATCTTTATTTTCATACAAATTTACATTATTTTATTAATATTCGGTGTATTTATTTTGATACGATTTTACATTATTCTATTTGTTTTTTGTATATACTTTTTTATACATATTTACATTAATTAATGTGTATCTTGCATATATATTTTATAAAAAATTATTATCTATTATCTATTTTCATATAAATACACATTCTTTTCAAGATATTTTGTTTATTTATTTTGACACGAATTTACATTATTTGATATGTATTTTGAATATTTATTTTTATACGTATTTACATAATTTCATATGTATTTTGTATATATATTTCTATAGAAATCTACTTTATTTTATGTGTATTCGTATATATATTTTGAAACAAATTTACATTGTTTTAAATGTTTTTTTGAATATCTCTTTCAATACAAATTTACCTTACTGTATATGCATTTTGTATATTTATTTCAATACAAATTTAAATATTTTATGTGTATTTTGGTATATATATTTTTATAAAAAATGCGATAATTTTAGTGAATTTTGCATCTTTATTTTCATACAAATTTACATTATTTTATTGATATTCTGTGTATTTATTTTGATACGATTTTGCATTATTCTTTTTGTTTTTTGTATATATTTTTTTATACACATTTACATTATTTAATGTGTATCTTGCATATATATTTTATTTTAAGTGTATTTGTTTATATATTTTCATTCAAATTTACATTATTTGTTGTGTATTTTGTATATGTATTTCAATTCAAATTTACCTAATTTTATGAGTATTTTGTATATTTCCTTTCAAACAAATTTAAATTATTTTTGTGTATTTTTGTATATAGTTTTATACAAATTTAGGTTATTTTATGTACGCATATACATTATTTAGTGTGTGTTTTGTATATATATTTTTATGCAAATTTACTTTATTTTATGTGCATTTTTGTACATATATTTTTATAGAAATTTCCGTTATTTGTATATGTTTTCTTATACAAATTTACATTATTTTATTGCTATTTTGTTTATTTATTTTGATACGAATTACATGATTATATGTGTATTTTGTACATATTTTTTATACGTATTTACATTACTTAATGTGTATTTTGTTTATATATTTTTAAACAAATCTACGTTATTATATGTATTTGAATAAATATTTTGATACAGATTTACATTATTTTATGTATTTTGTATGTACATTTCAATATAAATTTAGCTTATTTTAGCTGTATTTTGTATATATATTTTCATACAAACTTAATAACTTCTCTGTATTTTTGTATATAGTTTTATACAAATTTACGATATTTTATGTGTATTTTGTATATTTATATTTATAGAAATACACTTTCTTTTACTGGTATTTTGTTTATTTATTTTGATACGATTTTTATGTGTATTTTGTATTCTATATTTTATTGCTATTTTGTTTATTTATTTTGATACGAATTACATGATTATATGTGTATTTTGTACATATTTTTTATACGTATTTACATTACTTAATGTGTATTTTGTTTATATATTTTTAAACAAATCTACGTTATTATTTGTATTTTTATAAATATTTTGATACAGATTTACATTATTTTATGCATTTTGTTTGTACATTTCAATTCAAGTTTAGCTTATTTTAGCTGTATTTTGTATATATATTTTCATATAAATTTATATTATTTTATGTGTATTTTGTACATATATTTCATTACAAATTTGCCTTATTTTATGTTTATTTAGTATGTGTATTTTATGTGTATTTTGTATATATTTTTATAGAAATCAACGTTATTTTATGTGTATTCGTATATATATTTTGAAACAAATTTACATTGTTTTATATGTATTTTGCAAATCTATTTCAATACAAGTATTTTGAATATCTATTTTCATACAAACTCAAATTATTTATATGTATTTTTGTATATATTTCAATACAAATTTTAGTTATGTTAAGTGTATTTTGTAAATCTATTTTCATTCAAATATATATTATTTTATTGGTATTTTGTTGATTTATATTGATACGAATTTATATTATTTTATATGTACTTTTTATAAATATTTTTATACGCATTTACATTATTTAATATTTATTTAGAATATATAATTTTATACAAATTCATGGTATTTTATGTGTATTTGTATATATATTTTCATATAAATTTAAATTATTTTATGTGTATTTTGTACATATATTTCGTTACAAATTTACCTTATTTTATGTTTATTTTTATGTGTATTTTGTACATTTATATTTATACACGTTTACTCATACAAATTTATATTATTTTATTGGTATTTTGTTTATTTATTTTGATACGAATTACATGATTATAAGTGTATTTTGTACACATTTTTTTTATACGTATTTACATTATTTAATGTGTATTTTGTTTATATATTTTCATACAAATTTACGTTATTATATGTGTATTTGTATAAATATTTTGATACAAATTTACTTTATTTCATGTATTTTGTATATATATTTCAATTCAAATTTAGCTTATTTTGTGTGTATTTTGTATATATTTTCATACAAATTTAATTACTTCTGTGTATTTTTGTATATAGTTTTATATAAATTTACGTTATTTTACGTGTATTTTGTATATTTATATTTATACAAATACACATTCTTTTATTGGTATTTTGTTTATTTATTTTGATACGAATTTACATTATTTTATGTGTATTTGTATATGTTTTCTCATACAAATTTACATTATTTTATTGCTATTTTGTTTATTTATTTTGATACGAATTACTTGATTATATGTGTATTTTGTTCATATTTTTCATACGTATTTACATTACTTAATGTTTATTTTGTTTATATATTTTTAAACAAATCTACGTTATTATATGTATTTGTATAAATATTTTGATACAGATTTACATTATTTTAGGTATTTTGTATGTACATTTCAATTCAAATTTAGCTTATTTTAGCTGTATTTTGTATATATATTTTCATATAAATTTACATTTTTTTATGTGTATTTTGTACATATATTTCATTACAAATTTACCTTATTTTATGTTTATTTTGTATGTGTATTTTGTACATTTATATTTATACAAATACACATTCTTTTATTGATATTTTGTTTATATATTTTGTTTCGAATTTATATTATTTTATGTGTATTTCGTTTACATTTTTTTATACGTATTTACCTAATTTTATGTGTATTTTGAATATATATTTTTATAGAAATCTACGTTATTTTATATGTATTCGTATATATATTTTGAAACAAATTTACATTGTTTTATATGTATTTTTGCATATCTCTTTCAATAGAAGTTTACCTTATTGTATGTGCATTTTGTATATCTCTTTCAATACAAATTTAAATATTTTATGAGTATTTTGTTATATATATTTTTATAAGAAGTGCGCTATTTGATGGGAATTTTGCATCTTTATTTTCATACAAATTTACATTATTTTATTAATATTCGGTGTATTTATTTTGATACGATTTTACATTATTCTATTTGTTTTTTGTATATATTTTTTTTATACATATTAACATTATTTAATGTGTATCTTGCATATATATTTCATACAAATTTATTATCTATTATTTATTTTCATACAAATACACATTCTTTTCATTATATTTTGTTTATTTATTTAAACACGAATTTACATTACTTAATATGTATTTTATATATATATTTTTATACGTATTTACATAATTTCATGTGTATTTTGTATATATATTTCTATAGAAATCTACGTTATTTTATGTGTATTCGTATATATATTTTGAAACAAATTTACACTGTTTTATTTATATTTTGCGTTTTTTTTTAAATACAAATTTACCTTATTGTATGTGTGCATTTTGTATATCAATTTCAATACAAATTTAATTATTCTATGTGTATTTTTGTATATGTATTTAAAAAAAAATATGCTTTATCTTATGGGTATTTTGCATCTTTATTTTCATACAAATTTAAATTATTTTATTGATATTCTGTGTACTTATTTTGATACGATTTTACATTATTCTATGTATAACAAAAATAAATACAGAATACATAAAAATAGATATGCAAAATACATATAAACAATGTAAATTTGTTTCAAAATATATATACGAATACACATGAAATAAGGTAGATTTCTATAGAAATATATATACAAAATACACATAAAATTAAGTAAATACGTATAAAAAATGTATACAAAATACACATAAAATAATGTAAATTAGTATCAAAATAAATAAACAAAATACCAATAAAAGAATGTGTATTTGTATATATATATATATATATATATATATATATATATATATATATATATATATATATATATATATATATATATATATATATATAAAAAAGACACAAAATATAATATAAATTTTTGTAAAAATATACAAAATACATGAAATGATGTAAATACGTATAAAAATATATATAAAAAATACATATTAAATAATGTACATTTTCGTCAAAATAAATGAACAAAATATCAATAAAAGAATGTGTATTTGTCTTAAAATAGATATACAAAATACACATAAAATAACCTAAATTTATATCAAACTATATACAAAAATACACAAAAATATTTTAAATTTGTATGAAAATAAATATAGAAAATACACATAAAATTAGGCAAATTTGTATGGAAATACATTCACAAAATACACATCAAATAATGTAAATTTGAATGAAAATACATAAACAAATACACTTAAAATATCGTAAATTTGTATAAAAAAATATATACAAAACACAAATAGAATAATGTAAAATCGTATCAAAATACATACACAGAATATTAATAAAATAATGTAAATTTGTATGAAAATAAAGAGGCAAAATACCCATAAAATAACGCATTTTATTTATTTATAAAAATATATATACCAAAATACACATAAAAAAATTAGAATTATATTAAAATAAATATATAAAAAACACATACAATAAGGTAAATTTGTATTGAAATAGATATGCAAAATACATATAAAGCAATGTAAATTTGTTTCAAAATATGTATACGAATACACATAAAATAACGTAGATTTCTATAAATATATATATATATATATATATATATATATATATATATATATATATATATATATATATATATATATATATATATATATATATATATATATATATATATATTTATATATATATATATATATATATATATATATATATATATATACAAAATACACATAAAATTAAATAAATACGTATAAAAAAAATGTATACAAAATACACATAAAATAATGTAAATTCGTATCAAAATAAATAAACAAAATACCAATAAAAGAATGTGTATTTGTATAAATATAAATATACAAAATACACATAAAATAACGTAAATTTATATAAAACTATATACAAAAATACACAGAAGTAATTAAATTTGTATGAAAATATATACAAAATACACACAAAATAAGCTAAATTTGAATTGAAAATATTTATACAAATACACATATAATAACGTAAATTTGTATGAAAATATATAAACAAAATACACATTAAGTAATGTAAATACGTATAAAAATGTGTACAAAATACACATATAATCATGTAATTCGTATCAAAATAAATAAACAAAATACCAATAAAATAATATAAATTTGTATGAGTAAACGTGTATGTTGCAGATTTTTTCAATACAAATTTATCTTATTATATACGCATTTTGTATATTAGTTTTAATACAAATTTAATTATTCGATATGTATTTTTGTATCTGTATTTTTATAAACAAATGCTTTATTTTTTGGGTATTTTGCATCTCTATTTTCATACAAATTTACATTATTTTATTGATATTCTGCTCATTCATTTTGATACGAATTGACATTATTCTATGTGTATTTTGTATATTTATTTTCATACAAATTTACGTTATTTTATGTGTATTTGTTTATATATTTTGACACAAATTTACAATATTTTATGGCTATTTTGTATATACATTTCAAAAGAAATTTATCTAGTTTTATGTGTATTTTGTATATCTATTTTCATAGAAACTCAAATTATTTCTATGTATTTTTGTATATATTTTAATACAAATTTTAGTTAAGTTATGTGTATTTTGTAAATATATTTTCATTCAAATATATATTATTTTATTGGTGTTTTGTTGATTTATATTGATACGAATTTACATTATTTTATATGTACTTTTGATATATATTTTTATACTCTTTTACATTATTTAATATTTATTTTGAATATATATTTTTATACAAATTCATGGTATTTTATGTGTATTTGTATATATATTTTCATATAAATTTACATTATTTTATGTGTATTTTTTACATATATTTTATTACAAATCTACCTTATTTTATGTTTATTTTGTATATGTATTTTGTATATTTATATTTATCCAAATACACATTCTTTTATTGGTATTTTGTTTATTTATTTTAAATCGAATTTACATTATTTTATGTGTATTTTGTATACATTTTTTTATACGTATTTACTTAATTTATGTGTATTTTGTATATATATTTTTATAGAAATTTACGTTTTTTTTATTTGTATGCGTATGTATATTTTCAAACAAATTTACATTGTTTTATATGTATTTTTGCATATCTCTTTCAATACAAATTTACCTTATTGTATATGCATTTTGTATATTTATTTCAATACAAATTTAAATATTTTATGTGTATTTTGGTATATATATTTTTATAAGAAATGCGCTATTTTATGGGAATTTTGCATCTTTATTTTCATACAAATTTACATTATTTTATTAATATTCGGTGTATTTATTTTGATAGAATTTTACATTATTCAATTTGTTTTTTGTATATACTTTTTTATACATATTTACATTATTTAATGTGTATCCTGCATATATATTTCATACAAATTTATTATCTATTTTCATACAAATACACATTCTTTTCATGATATTTTGTTTATTTATTTTGACACGAGTTTACATTATTTGATATGTATTTTGTTTATATATTTTTATACGTATTTACATTATTTCATATGTATTTTGTATATATATTTCTATAGAAATCTACTTTATTTTATGTGTATTCGTATATATATTTTGAAACAAATTTACATTGTTTTATATGTATTTTTGAATATCTCTTTCAATACAAATTTACCTTACTGTATATGCATTTTGTATATTTATTTCAATACAAATTTAAATATTTTATGTGTATTTTGGTAGATATATTTATATAAAAAATGCGATAATTTTTTGGAATTTTGCATCTTTATTTTTATACAAATTTACATTATTTTATTGATATTCTGTGTATTTATTTTGTAACGATTTTACATTATTCTATTTGTTTTTTGTATATATATTTTTTATACACATTTACAATATTTAATGTGTATCTTGCATATATATTTTATACAAATTTACGTTATTTTAAGTGTATTTGTTTATATATTTTCTTTCAAATTTACATTATTTAATGTGTATTTTGTATATGTATTTCAATACAAATTTACCTAGTTTTATGTGTATTTTGTATATTTCTTTTCAAACAAATTTAAATTATTTTTGTGTATTTTTGTATATAGTTCTATACAAATTTATGGTATTTTATGTACGCATTTACATTATTTAGTGTGTGTTTTGTATATATATTTTTTTGCAAATTTACTTTATTTTATGTGCATTTTTGTACATATATTTTTATAGAAATTTGCGTTTTTTGTATATGTTTTCTCATACAAATTTACATTATTTTATTGCTATTTTGTTTATTTATTTTGATACGAATTACATGATTATATGTGTATTTTGTACATATTTTTTATACGTATTTACATTACTTAATGTGTATTTTTTATATTTTTAAACAAATCTACGTTATTATATGTATTTGTATAAATATTTTGATACAGATTTACAATATTTTATGTATTTTGTATGTACATTTCAATTCAAATTTAGCTTATTTTAGCTGTATTTTGTATATATATTTTCATACAAATTTAATTACTTCTGTGTATTTTTGTATATAGTTTTATACAAATTTACGATATTTTATGTGTATTTTGTATATTTATATTTATACAAATACACATTCTTTTACTGGTATTTTGTTTATTTATTTTGATACGATTTTTATGTATATATTGTATTCATTTTTTATACGTATTTACTTCATTTTATATGTATTTTGTATATATTTTATAGAAATCTACGTTATTTCATGTGTATTCGTATATATATTTTGAAACAAATTTACATTGTTTTATATGTATTTTGCATATCTATTTCAATACAAATTTACCTTATAGTATGTGCATTTTTTATATTTATTTTAATACAAATTTTAATATTTTATGTGTATTTTGGTATATATATTTTTATAAAAAATGCGTTATTTTATTTCTATTTTGCATCTTTTTTTTCATACAAATTTACATTATTTTATTAATATTCAGTGTATTTATTGTTGATACGATTTTACATTATTATATTTGTGTTTTGTATATATTTTTTTATACATATTTACATTATTTAATGTGTATTTTGTATATATATTTGATACAAATTTACGTTATTTTAAGTGTATATGTTTATATATTTTCATTCAAATTTCCATTATTTTATGTGTATTTTGTATATGTATTTCAATACAAATTTACCTAATTTTATGTGTATTTTGTATATATATTTTCATACAAATACACATTCTTTTATTGATATTTTCTTTATTGATTTTGACAAGAATTTAAATTATTTAATGTGTATTTTGTATATATATTTCTATAGAAATCTACAATATATTATGTGTATTCGTATATAGATTTTTAAACAAATTTACACTTTTATGTGTATTTTGCATATTTTTTCAATACAAATTTACCTTATTGTATATGCATTTTGTATATTAATTTCAATACAAATTTAATTATTCTATGTGTATTTTTGTATATGTATTTTTATAAAAATATGCTTTATTTTATGGGTATTTTGCATCTTTATTTTCATACAAATTTACGTTATTTTATTGATATTCAGCTCATTCATTTTGATACGATTTGACATTATTCTATGAGTATTTTGTATATATTTTTCATACAAATTTACTTTATTTTATGTGAATTTGTTTATATATTTTGACACAAATTTACAATATTTATGGTTATTTTGTATATATATTTCAAAAGAAATTTACCTAGTTTTATGTGTATTTTGAATATCTATTTTCAAACAAACTCAAATTATTTTTATGTATTTTTGTATATATTTCAATACAAATTTTAGTTATGTTATGTGTATTTTGTAAATCTATTTTCATTCAAATATGTATTATTTTATTGTTATTTTGTTGATTTATATTGATACGAATTTACATTATTTTATATGTACTTTTTATATATATATATTTTTATACGCATTTACATTATTTAATATTTATTTTGAATATATAATTTTATACAAATTCATGGTATTTTATGTGTATTTGTATATATATTTTCATTTAAATTTACATTATTTTATGTGTATTTTGTACATATATTTCATTAAAAATTTACCTTATTTTATGTTTATTTTGTATGTGTATTTTGTACATTTATATTTATACAAATACACATTCTTTTATTGATATTTTGTTTATTTATTTTGTTTCGAAATTATATTATTTTGTGTATTTTTTTTAACATTTTTTTTATAGGTATTTACCTAATTTTATGTGTATTTTGTATATATATTTTTATAGAAATCTACGTTATTTTATGTGTATTCGTATATATATTTTGAAACAAATTTACATTGTTTTATATGTATTTTTGCATATCTCTTTCAATAGAAGTTTACCTTATTGTATGTGCATTTTGTATATTTATTTCAATACAAATTTAAATATTTTATGTGTATTTTGGTATATATATTTTTATAAGAAATGCGCTATTTGATTTTCATACAAATTTACATTATTTTATTATTATTCGGTGTATTTATTTTGATACGATTTTACATTATTCTATTTGTTTTTTGTATATATTTTTTTATACATATTTACATTATTTAATGTGTATCTTGCATATATATTTCATACAAATTTATTATCTATTATTTATTTTCATACAAATACACATTCTTTTCATGATATTTTGTTTATTTATTTTGACACGAATTTACATTACTTAATATGTATCTTATTTATATATTTTTATACGTATTTACATAATTTCATGTGTATTTTGTATATATATTTCTATAGAAATCTACGTTATTTTATGTGTATTCTTATTTATATTTTGAAACAAATTTACACTGTTTTTTATGTATTTTACGTTTTTTTTTCAATACAAATTTACCTTATTGTATGTGTGCATTTTGTATATTAATTTTAATACAAATTTAATTATTCTATGTGTATTTTTGCATATGTATTTTTTTTTTAAATATGTTGTATCTTATGGGTATTTTGCATCTTTATTTTCATACAAATTTATATTATTTTATTGATATCCTGTGTACTTATTTTGATACGATTTTATATTACTCTATGTATAACAAAAATAAATACAGAATACACAAAAATAGATGTGCAAAATACATATAAACAATGTAAATTTGTTTCAAAATATATATACGAATACACATAAAATAACGTAGATTTCTATAAAAATATATATACAAAATACAAATAAAATGAAGTAAATACGTATAAAAAAATGTATACAAAATACACATAAAATAATGTAAATTCGTATCAAAATAAATAAACAAAATACCAATAAAAGAATGTGTATTTGTATAAATATAAATATACAAAATACACATAAAATAACGTAAATTTATATAAAACTATATACAAAAATTCACAGAGGTAATTAAATTTGTATGAAAATATACACAAAATACACACAAAATAAGCTAAATTTGAATTGAAATATATATACAAAATACATGAAATAAAGTAGATTTGTATCAAAATATTTATACAAATACACATATAATAACGTAAATTTGTATGAAAATATATAAACAAAATACACATTAAATAATGTAAATACGTATAAAAAAAATATGTACAAAACAAATTTACATTGTTTTATGTGAATTTTGCATATTTTTTCAATACAAATTTATCTTATTGTATGTGCATTTTGTATATTAATTTTAATACAAATTTGATTAATCTATATGTATTTTTGTATATATATTTTTATAAAAATATGCTTTATTTTATGGGTATTTTGCATCTTTATTTTCATACAAATTTACATTATTTTTTTGATATTCTGTGTATTTATTTTGATATGATTTTACATTATTCTATGTGTATTTTGTATATATATTTTATATAAAATGTATTTGTTTTCATTTCATACAAATCTACATTATTTTATGTGTTTTTTGTACATGTATTTAAATACAAATTTAACTAGTTATATGTGTATTTTGTATATCTATTTTGTATGTATATTTTCATAGAAATTTACTCTATTTTATGAGTATTCGTATATATATTTTGATACAAATTTACATTATTGATGTGTATTTTGCATATCTATTTCAATACAAATTTACTTTATTGTATGTGCATTTTCTATATTTATTTTAATACAAATTTAATTATTTTATATGTATTTATATATATATATATATATATATATATATATATATATATATATATATATATATATATATATATATATATATATATATATATATATATATATATATATATATATATATATATATATATATATATATATATATATATATATATATATATTTTTTTATGCAAATATGCGTTATTATATGGATATTTTGCATCTTTATTTTCATACAAATTTACATTATTTTATTGAAATTCTCTTTATTTATTTTGATACGATTTAACATTATTCTATGTGTATTTTGTATATATATATTTTTTATACATATTTACAATATTTAATGTTCATTTTGTATATATATTTTATCCAAATTTACATTATTTTATGTGTATTTGTTTATATATTTTCATACAAATTTTCACTATTTTATGTGTTTTTTGTACATATATTTTTCTACGTATTTAAATTATTTTATGTGTATTTTGTAAATACATTTTCATAAAAAAAATTACGTTATTTTATTGTGTGTATAAGTATATATTTTGATACAAATTTTATACAAATTCATGGTATTTAATGTGTATTTATATCAAAATTTGTATCAAAATAAATAAACAAAATTCCGATAGAAAACGTATATTTGTAGGAAAATAAATACCGAAAATACACATATAATAACGAAAATTTGTATAAAAATATATACAAAAAAAAAATATCAATTTGTATGAAAATAGATATACAAAATACACATAGAATTAGTTAAATTTGTATTTAAATACATGTACAAAATACACGTAAAATTATGTAAATTTGTATGAAATGAAAACAAATACACATAAAATAACGTACATTTGTATAAAATATATATACCAAAATACACATAGAATAATGTAAAATCGTATCAAAATAAGTACACAGAATATCAATAAAATAATTTAAATTTGTATGAAAATAAAGATGAAAAATACCCATAAAATAAAGCATATTTTTTTTAAAAATACATATACAAAAATACACATAGAATAATTAAATTTGTATTAAAATTAATATACAAAATGCATATACAATAAGGTTAATTTGTATTAAAAAAATACACAAAATACACATAAAACAGAGTAGATTTGTTTCAGAAAATATATACGAATACACAAAAAATAACGTTGATTTCTATAGGAATATATATACAAAATACACATGAGATGATGTAAATACGTATAAAAATATATATACAAAATACACATTAAATAATGTAAATTCGCGTCAAAATTAATAAACAAAATATCAATAAAAGAAAGTGTATTTGTATGAAAATAGATATACAAAATACACAAAATAACCTAAATTTGCATCAAACTATATACAAAAATACACAAAAATATTTTAAATTTGTATGAAAATAAATATACAAAATACACATATAATTAGGTAAATTTATATTGAAATACATATACAAAATACACATAAAATAATGTAAATTTGAATCAAAATACATAAGCAAATACACTTAAAATAACGTAAATTTGTATAAAAAAATATATACAAAACACAAATAGAATAATGTAAAATCGTATCAAAATAAATACACAGAATATTAATAAAATAATGTAAATTTGTTTGAAAATAAATAGGGAAAATACCGATAAAATAACGCTTTTTTTATTTAAAAAAATATATATACCAAAATACACATAAAAAAATTAAATTTGTATTAAAATAAATATATAAAAAACCCATTCAATAAGGTAAATTTGTATTGAAATAGATATGCAAAATGCACATAAAACAATGTAAATTTGTTTCAAAATATATATACGAATACACATAAAATAACGTAGATTTCTATAAAAATATATATACAAAATTCACATAAAATGAAGTAAATACGTATAAAAAAATGCATACAAAATACACATAACATAATATAAATTCGTATCAAAATAAATAAACAAAATAATAACAAAGAATGTGTATTTGTAATACACATATAATTAGTTAAATTTGTATTTTAATACATGTACAAAACACACATAAAATTATGTAAATTTGTATGAAATGAAAACAAATACACATAAAATAACGTACATTTGTATAAAATATATATACAAAATACACAGAGAATAATGTAAAACCGTATCAAAATAAGTACACAGAATATAAATAAAATAATTTAAATTTGTATGAAAACAAAGATTCAAAATACCCATAAAATAAAGCATATTAAAAAAAAATATATATATATACAAAAATACACATAGAATATTTAAATTTGTATTAAAATCAATATACAAAATGCACATACAATAAGGTAAATTTGCATTCAAAAAATACGCAAAATACACATAAAACTGTGTAAATTTGTTTCAAAATATATATACGAATACAAATAAAATAACGTTGATTTATATAGGAATATATATACAAAATACACATGAAATGATGTAAATACGTATAAAAATATATATACAAAATACACATTAAATAATATAAATTCGCGTCAAAATAAATAATCAAAATATCAATAAAAGAATGTGTATTTGTATGAAAATAGATATTCAAAATACACATAAAATAACCTAAATGTGTATCAAACTATATACAAAAATACACAAAAATATTTTAAATTTGTATGAAAAAAAATATACAAAATACACATAAAATGAGGTAAATTTGTATTGAAATACATATACAAAATACACATAAAATAATGTAAATTTGAATGAAAATACATAAATAAATACACTTAAAATAACGTAAATTTGTGTAAAAAAATATATACAAAACACAAATAGAATAATGTAAAATCGTATCAAAATAAATACACATAATATTAATAAAATAATGTAAATTTGTATGAAAATAGAGGCCAAATACCCATAAAATAACGCATTTTTTTATTTATAAAAATATGTATACCAAAATACACATAAATTTTTTTAATTTGTATTAAAATAAATATATAAAAAACACTTACAATAAGGTAAATTTGTATTGAAATAGATATGCAAAATACATATAAAACAATGTAAATTTGTTTTAAAATATGTATACGAATACACATAAAATAACGTAGATTTCTATAAAAATATATATACAAAATACACATAAAATGAAGTAAATACGTATAAAAAAATGTATACAAAATACACATAAAATAATGTAAATTCGTATAAAAAAATTAAACAAAATAATTAATAAAAGAATGTATTTGTATAAATATAAATATACAAAATACACATAAAATAACGTAAATTTATATAAAACTATATACAAAAATACACAGAAGTAATTAAATTTGTATGAAAATAGATATACAAAATAAGGTAAACTCGCATCAAACTCAATAAACAAAATTCAGATAAAAGAACGTATATTTGTAGAAAAGTATATATTCAAAATACACATAAAATAACGAGAATTTGTATGAAAATATATACAAAAAAAAAAACAAAAATAATTTCAATTTGTATGAAAATATATATTCAAAATACACATATAATTAGTTAAATTTGTCTTTAAATACATGTGCAAAATACACATAAAATAATGTAAATTTGTAAGAAATTAAAACAAATGCACATAAAATAACGTACATTTGTATAAAATATATATAAAAAAACACATAGAATAATGTAAAATCGTATCAAAATAAATACACAGAATATTAATAAAATAACGTAAATTTCTATGAAAATAAAGGTGCAAAATACCCATAAAATTAAGCATATTTTTATAAAAAATATATATACAAAAATACACATTCAATAATTAAATTTGTATTAAAAGTAATATACAAAATGCACATACAATAAGGTAATTATTTTTTTTTAAATATGCAAAATACACATAAGACAATGTAAATTTGTTTCAAAATATATATACGAATACACATAAGATAACGTAGATTTCTATAGAAATATATATACAAAATGCACTTGAGATGCTGTAAATACGTATAAAATATATATACAAAATAGACATTAAATAATGTAAATTCAAAATAAATAAATAAACAAAATATGAATAAAAGAATTTGTATTTTTATGAAAACAAATATACAAAATACACATAAAATAACGTAAATTTGAATAAAACTATGTAAATTTGTATGAAAATATATAAACAAATACACATAAAATAACGTAAATTTGAATAAAATATATATACAAAATATACATTAAATAATGTAAATATGTATAAAATATATATATAAAAATACAGAGAATAATGTTAAATCGTATCAAAATAAATAAAGAGAATATCAATTAAATAATGTAAATTTGTATGAAAATAAAGATGCAAAATACCCATATAATAACGCATATTTGCATAAAAATATATATACAAAAAAACACTTGAAATAACTAAATTTATATCGAAATAAATATACAATAAAGTAAATTTGTATTGAAATAGATATGTAAAATACACATCAATAATGTAAATTTGTATCAAAATATATATAAGAATACACATAAAATAGAGTAAATTTATGAAAATATACATACAAAATACGCATAAACTTATGTAAATAGTAAAAAATATATATACCAAATACACATAAAATAAAGTAAATTCGTATCAAAATAAATAAAGAAAATTCCGATGAGAGAACGTATAATTGTAGGAAAATAAATATACAAAATATTCATAAAATAACGAAAATTTGTATAAAAATTTATACAAAAAACAAACAAAAATAATTTCAATTTGTTTGAAAATAGATATACAAAATACACATATAATTAGTTAAATTTGTCTTTAAATACATGAACAAAATACATATAAAATAATGTAAATTTTTATGTGCATTTTTGTACATATATTTTTATAGAAACTTAAAACGTTATTTTATGTGTATTTTGTATATGTTTTCTCATACAAATTTACATTATTTTATTAGTTTTTTGTTTATTTATTTTAATACGAATGACTTGATTATTTGTGTATTTTGTAAATATTTTTTTATACGTATTTACATTACTTAATGTGTATTTTGTTTATATATTTTTTTTAAAATTTACTTTATTATATGTATATATGTTAAAAATATTTTGAAACGAATTTACTTTATTTTATGTATTTTGTATATATATTTCAATTCAAATTTAGCTTATTTTGTGTGTATTTTGTATATATATTTTCAAACAAATTTAAATACTTCTGTCTATTTTTGTATATTGTTTTATACAAATTTACGTTATTTTATGTGCATTTTGTATATTTATATTTATACAAATACACATTCTCTTATTGGTATTTTGTTTATTTATATTTATACGAATTTACATTATTTTATGTGTATTTTGTATACATTTTTGATTCGTATTTACTTAATTTTATTTGTATTTTGTATATATATATTTATAGAAATCTACGTTATTTTATGTGTATTCGTATATATATTTTGAAACAAATTTACATTGTTTTATATGTATTTTGTATATCTATTTCAATACAAATTTACCTTATTGTATGTGCATTTTGTATATTTATTTTAATACAAATTCAAATATTTTATGTGTATTTTGGTATATATAATTTTATAAAAAATGCGTTATTTTATAGGTATTTTGCATCTTAGTTTTCATACAAATGTACATTATTTTATTAATATTCTGTATATATTTTGATACGATTTTATATTATATTATTTGTGTTTTGTATATATTTTTATACATATTTTCATTATTTAATGTGTATTTTAAATATATATATATATATATATATATATATATATATATATATATATATATATATATATATATATATATATATATATATATATATATATATATATATATATATATATATTATACAAATTAACGTTATTTTAAGTGTATTTGTTTATATAATTTCATTCAAATTTACATTATTTTAAGTGTATTTTGTATATGTATTTTATTACAAATTTACCTAATTTTATGTGTATTTTGTATATTTATTTTCATACAAATTTAAATTATTTTTGTGTTTTTTTGTATATACATATAGAGTAAATTTCTATGAAAATATATATTCAAAATACATATAAAATTATGTAAATAAGTATAAAAATATATATATCAAATACACCTAAAATAATGAAAATTTCGTGTCAAAATAAATAAACAAAATTCTGATAAAAGAATGTATATTTGTAGGAAAATAAATATAGAAAATACACATAAAATTATGAAAATTTGAATAAAAATATATACTAAAATGCACAAAATTAATTTCGATTTGTATGAAAATAGATATACATAATACACATATAATTAGTTAAATTTGCATTTAAATACATGTACAAAATACACATAAAATAATGTAAATTTGTATGAAATGAAAACAAACATAAAATAACGTTCATTTGTATGAAATATACAAAATATACATACAATAATGTAAAATCGTATCAAAATAAATACAAAATATCAATAAAATAATGTAAATTTGTATGAAAATAAAGATGCAAAATACTCATAAAATAAAGCATTTTTTTATGAAAATACATATACAAAAATACACATAGAATAATTAAATTTGTATTATTTTATATGTACATATATGAAAATATATTTACAAAATACACATTAAATAATGTAAATACATAAAAAAATATATATACAAAATACACATAAAATAATGTAAATTCGTATCAAAATAAATAAACAAAATTTCCTCTAAAAGAATGTATATTTGTAGGAAAATATATATACAAAATACAAATAAAATAACAAAATTTGTATAAAAATATATACAAAAATACACAAAAATAATTTAAATTTGTTTGAAAATAGATATGCAAAATACACATGATATTAGGCAATTTTTTTATTGAAATACATATACAAAATACACATAAAATAATGTAAATTTGTATGAAACTATATAAACAAATACACATAAGATAACGTAAATTTTCATAAAATATATGTACAAAATATACATTAAATAATGTAAATATGTCTAAAAATATGTATACAAAATACACAGAATTACGTAAAATCGTATCAAAATAAATAAACAGACTATCAATAAAATAATGTAAATTTGTATGAAAATAGAGATGCAAAATACCCATATAATAACGCATATTTGATTAAAAATATATATACAAAAAATACACATAAAATAATTAAATTTGTATCAAAATAAATATACAAAAGGCACATACAATAAAGAAAATTTGTATTGAAATAGATATGCGAAATACACATAAATAATGGAAATTTGTATCAAAATATATATACGAATACACATAAAATAGAGTAAATTTCTATGAAAATATATATTAAAAATACATATAATATTATGTAAATAAGTATAAAAATATGTATGTATCAAATACACCTAAAATAATGAAAATTCGTATCAAAATCAATAAACAAAATTCCGATAAAAGAACGTACAAATTTACATTATATTATGTGTATTTTGTACATGTATTTAAATACAAATTTAACTAATTATATGTGTATTTTGTATATCTATTTTCATACAAATTGAAATTTACTTTTTTTGTTTTTTTGTATGTATTTTTATTCAAATTTTCGTAATTTTATGTGTATTTTGTATATTTATTTTCCTACAAATATACGTTCTTTTATCGCAATTTTGTTTATTTATTTTGATACTAATTTTAATTTTTTTAGGTGTATTTGATATATATATTTTTATACTTATTTACATAATTTTATATGTATTTTGAATATATATTTTCATAGAAATTCACTCTATATGTATATACAAAAAAAACACAAAATAATTTAAATTTGTATGAAAATAAATATACAAAATACACATAAAATTAGGTAAATTTGTATTGAAATACATATAAAAATACACTTAAAATAATGTAAATTTGAATGAAATTATATAAACAAATACACTTAAAATAACGTTTTGTATAAAATATATATAAAAAAACACATTAAATAATGAAAATATGTATAAAAAATATATACAAAACACAAATAGTATAATATAAAATCGTATCAAAATATATACACAGAATATTAATAAAATAATGTACATTTGTATGAAAACTAAGATGCAAAAAAACCCATAAAATAACGCATTTTTTATAAAATTATATATACCAAAATACACATAAAATATTTGAATTTGTATTAAAATAAATATACAAAATGCACATACAATAAGGTAAATTTGTATTGAAATAGATATGCAAAATACATATAAAACAATGTAAATTTGTTTCAAAATATATATACGAATACACATAAAATAACGTAGATTTCTATAAATATATATATACAAAATACAAATAAAATTAAGTAAATACGAATCAAAAATGTATACAAAATACACATAAAATAATGTAAATTCGTATAAATATAAATAAACAAAATACCAATAAGAGAGTGTGTATTTGTATAAATATAAATATACAAAATGCACATAAAATAACGTAAATTTGTACAAAACTATATACAAAAATACACAGAAGTAATTAAATTTGTATGAAAATAGATATACAAAATACACACAAAATAAGCTAAATTTGAATTGAAATATATATACAAAATACATAAAATAAAGTAAATTCGTTTCAAAATATTTTCAACAAATACACATATAATAACGTAGATTTGTAACAAAATATATAAACAAAATACACATTAAGTAATGTAAATACGTATAAAAAATTTTTTTACAAAATACACAAATAATCAAGTCATTCGTATCAAAATAAATAAACAAAAATCTAATTAAATAATGTAAATTTGTATGAGAAAACATATACAAAATACAAATAAAATAACGTTTTAAGTTTCTATAAAAATATATGTACAAAAAAGCACATAAAATTAGTTTGCATAAAAAAAATATATACAAAACACACATTAGATAATGTAAATGAGTATAAAAATATGTATACAAAATACCTATGAAATAATCTAAATTCGTATCGAGTTAAATTAGAAAATAACAATAAAATAATGTAATTTTGGATGAAAATATATATAGAAAACACACATAAAATAACCTAAATACAAATACAAATATACACATTAAATAATTTAAAATTGAATGAAATAAATATACAAAATAAACATAAAATAAGGTAAATTTATAATAAAATATATGTAAGAATACACATGAGATAATATAACTTTGTATGAAAATATATATACAAATACACATAAAATAACATAAATTTGTATAAAATTTGTTTCAAAATATATACGCATACACACAATACAATAACGTACATTTTTATGAAAATGTATATATAAAATATACATAAAATAATTTAAATACGTAGAAAAATATATATACAAAATACACATAAAATAATGTAAATTCGTAAAAAATTAAATACACAAAATTCCAATAAAAGAATGTATATTAGTAGGAAAATATATATACAAAAAACAAATAAAATAACTAAAATTTGTATAAAAATATATACAAATATACACAAAAAATAATTTAAATTTGTTTGAAAATAGATATGCAAAATACACATAAAGTTAGGCAAATTTGTATTGAAATACATATACAAAACTCACATAAAATAATGTAAATTTGTATGAAAATATATAAACAAATACATATAAAATAACGTAAATTTGGATAAAATATAAATACAAAATATTCATTAAATATTTTAAATATGTATAAAAATATATTATATTATATATTTTTTTATTGATATTTGCGTTAATTATGTGTATTTTGTATATGTTTTCTCATAGAAATTTACATTATTTTATTGATATTTTGTCTATTTATTTTGATACGAATTACATGATTATTTCTGTATTTTGTACATTTTTTTTATACGTATTTACATTATTTAATGTGTATTTTGTTTATATATTTTTATACAAATTTACGTTATTATATGTGTATTTGTATAAGTGTATAAGTATTTTGATACAATTTTACATTATCTCATGTATTTTGTATATATATTTCAATTCAAATTTAGCTTATTTTATGTGTATTTTGTATATCTATTCATTTTAATATAAAATCAAATATTTTATGTTTTTTCGTATATATATTTTTATAAAAAATGCGTTATTTTATGGGTATTTTGCATCTTAATTTTCATACAAATTTACATTATTTTATTAATATTTTCTGTATTTATTTTGATACGATTTTACATTATTTTATTTGTGTTTTGTATATATTTTTTTATACATAATTACATTATTTAATGTGTTTTTTGTATATATATTTGATACAAATTTACGTTTTTTTAAGTTATTTTATGTGTATTTGTTTATATATTTTGACAAAAATTTACAATATTTTATGGGTATTTTGTATATATATTTCAAAAGAAATTTACCTAGTTTTATGTGTATTTTGAATATCTATTTTCATACAAACTCAAATTATTTTTATGTATTTTTGTATATACATTTCAATTCAAATTTAGTTTATTTTATCTGTATTTTGTATATCTGTTTTCATACGAATTTAATTACTTCTGTGTATTTTTGTATAGTTTTATACAAATTTACGTTATTTTATATGTATTTTGTATATTTATATTTATACAAATACACATTCTTTTATTGGTATTTTGTTTATTTATTTTGATACGAATTTACATTATTTTATGTGTATTTTATATACATTTTCTTATACGTATTTACATCATTTTATGTGTATTTTGTATATATATTTTTATACAAATCTACGTTATTTTATGTGTTTTCGTATATATATTTTGAAACAAATTTACATTGTTTTATATGTATTTTGCATATCTATTTCAATACAGATTTACCGTATTGTATGTGTATTTTTTATATTTATTTTAATACAAATTAATTTTTCATGTGTATTTTGGTATATATATTTAAAAGAAAAGCGTTATTTAATGGGTATTTTGCATCTTTATTTTCATACAAATTTACATTGTTTTATTAATATTCTGTGTATTTATTTTGATACGATTTTACATTATTCTATTTGTGTTTTGTATATATTTTTTTTATACATATTTACATTATTTAATGTGTATTTTGTATATTTTAAAACAAATTTAAGTTATTTTATGCGCATCTGTTAAAATATTTTGATACAAATTTACATTATTTTATGTATTTTGTATATATATTTCAATACAAATTTAGTTTATTTTATGTATATTTTGTATATCTATTTTCATTCGTATCAAAATAAAATAAACAAAATAGCAATAAAATAATGTGAGTTTGTTTTCATTTCATACAAATTTACATTATTTTATGTGTATTTTGTACATGTATTTAAATGCAAATTTAACTAATTATATGTGTATTATGTATATCTATTTTCATACAAATCGAAATTAATTTTGTGTATTTTAGTATATATTTTTATTCAAATTTTCGTAATTTTATGTGTATTTTGTATATTTATTTTCCTACAAATATACGTTCTTTTATCGGAATTTTGTTTATTTATTTTGAGACGAATTTTCATTATTTTAGGTGTTTTTGATATATATATATTTTATACTTATTTACATAATTCTATATGTATTTTGAATATATATTTTCATAGGAATTTACTCTATATGTATATACAAAAAAACAGTAAAATTATTTAAATTTGTATGAAAATAAATATACAAAATACACATAAAATTAGGTAAATTTGTAATAAAATACATATACAAAATACACTTAAAATAATGTAAATTTGAATGAAATTATATAAACAAATACACTTAAAATAACGTTAATTTGTATAAAATATGTATATAAAAATACACATTAAATAATGAAAATATGTATAAAAAAATATATACAAAACACAAATAGTATAATATAAAATCGTATCAAAATATATACACAGAATATTAATAAAATAATGTACATTTGTATGAAAACTAAGATGCAAAATACCTATAAAATAACGCATTTTTTATAAAATTATATATACCAAAATACACATAAAATATTTGAATTTGTATTAAAATAAATATACAAAATGCACATACAATAAGGAAAATTTGTATTGAAATAGATATGCAAAATACATATAAAACAATGTAAATTTGTTTCAAAATATATATACGAATACACATAAAATAACGTAGATTTCTATAAATATATATATACAAAATACAAATAAAATTAAGTAAATACGAATAAAAAATGTATAAAAAATACACATAAAATAATGTAAATTCGTATAAATATAAATAAACAAAATACCAATAAGAGAATGTGTATTTGTATAAATATAAATATACAAAATCCACATAAAATAACGTAAATTTGTATAAAACTATATACAAAAATACACAGAAGTATTTAAATTTGTATGAAAATAGATATACAAAATACACACAAAATAAGCTTAATTTGAATTGAAATATATATACAAAATACATAAAATAAAGTAAATTCGTTTCAAAATATTTTTAACAAATATTCATATAATAACGTAAATTTGTAAAAATATATAAACAAAATACATTAAGTAATGTAAACGTATAAAAAATATTTACAAAATACACAAATAATCAAGTCATTCGTATCAAAATAAATAAACAAAAACTAATTAAATAATGTAAATTTGTATGAAAACATATACAAAATACACATAAAATAACGTTTTAAGTTTCTGTAAAATATATGTACAAAATGCACATAAAATTTACATTATTTTATATGTATTTTGTACATGTATTTAAAGACAAATTTAACTAATTATATGTGTATTTTGTATATCTATTTTCAAACAAATTGAAATTTTTTTTTTGGGGGGGGTATAAATTTTTATACAAATTTTCGTTATTTTATGTATATTTTGTATTTTTATTTTCCTACAATTATACGTTCTTTCATCGGAATTTTTTTTATTTATTTTGATACGAATTTACTTTATTTTAGGTGTATTTGGTATATATTTTTTTTACTATTTACATAAGTTGATGTGTATTTTGTATGTATATTTTCATAGAAATTTACTCTATTTTATGTGTATTCGTATATATATTTTGATACAAATTTACATTATTGATGTGTATTTTACATATCTATTTCAATACAAATTTACTTTATTGTATATTTATTTCAATATAAATTTAATTATTTCATGTGTATTTTTGTATATATATTTTTATGCAAATATGCGTTATTATATGGGTATTTTGCATCTTTATTTTCATACAAATTTACATTATTTAATTGATATTCTCTTTATTTATTTTGATACGATTTAACATTATTCTATGTGTATTTTGTATAAATATTTTTATACATATTTACATTATTTAATGTATATTTTGTATATATATTTTATTCAAATTTACGTTATTTTATGTGTATTTGTTTATATATTTTCATACAAATTTACATAGTTTTATACAAATTTACGTTATTTTATGTGTATTTTGTATATGTATTTTCATACAAATACACATTCTTTTATTGATATTTTGTTTATTTATTTTGACACGAATTTACATTATTTAATGTCTATTTTGTATATATGCATTTATACGTATTTACAGCATCTCAAGTGCATTTTGTATATATATTTCTATAGAAATCTACGTTATTTTATGTGTATTCGTATATATATTTTGAAACAAATTTACATTGTCTTATGTGTATTTTGCATATTTAAAAAAAAATAATTACCTTATTGTATGTGCATTTTGTATATTACTTTTAATACAAATTTAATTATTGAATGTGTATTTTTGTATAAATATTTTTTATAAAAATATGCTTAATTTTATATGTATTTTGCACCTTTATTTTCATACAAATTTACGTTATTTTATAGATATTCTGTGTATTTATTTTGAAACGATTTTACATTATTCTATGTTTATATTTTATATATATTTTATACAAATGTACGTTATTTTATATGTGTATTTGTTTTAATTTCTAACAAATTTACATTATTTTATGTGTATTTTGTACATGTATTTAAAGACAAATTTAACTAATTATATGTGTATTTTGAATATCTATTTTCATACAAATTGAAATTATTTTTGTTTATTTTTTATATATTTTCATACAAATTCTCGTTATTTTATGGGTATTTTGTATATTTATTTTTCTAATAATATACGTTCTTTTATCTGAATTTTGTTTATTGAGTTTGATACGAGTTTACCGTATTATGTATATCTATTTTCATACAAATTTGATTACTTCTGTGTATTTTTGTATATAGTTTTATATAAATTTACGTTATCTTATGTGTATTTTGTATATTTATATTTATACAAATACACATACTTTTATTGGTATTTTTTTATACGAATTTACATTATTTTATGTGTATTTTGTATACATTTTTTTATACGTATTTACTTCATTTTATGTGTATTTTGTATATATATTTTTATAGAAATCTACGTTATTTTATGTGTATTCGTATACATATTTTAAAACAAATTTACATTGTTTTATATGTATTTTGCATATCTATTTCAGTACAAATTTACCTTATTGTATGTGTTTTTTATATATTTATTTTAATACAAATTTAATTTTTTTATGTGTATTTTGGTACACATATTTTTATAAATAAAAAAATGCGTTATTTTATGGGTATTTTGCCTCTTTATTTTCATACAAATTTACATTATTTTATTAATATTCTGTGTATTTATTTTGATACGATTTTACATTACTCTATTTGTGTTTTGTATATATATTTTTTACACAAATTTACGTTATTTTAAGTGTATTTATTTATGTATTTTCATTCAAATTTAATAAAATTATTATTTTATGTGTATTTTGTATATGTATTTCAATACAAATTTACCTAATTTTATGTGTACTTTGTATATTTATTTTCATACAAATTTAAAATATTTTTGTGTATTTTTGTATATAGTTTGATACAAATTTAGGTTATTTTATGTGTATTTTGAATATCTATTTTCATACAAATACACATTCTTTAATTGATATTTTGTTTATTTATTTTGACGCGAATTTACATTATTTAATGTGTATTTTGTATATATATTTTTATACGTATTTACATCATCTCATGTGTATTTTGTATATATATTACTATAGAAATCAACGTTATTTTATGTGTATTCGTATATATTTTCTGAAACAAATTTACACTGTTTTATGTGTATTTTGCGTATTTTTTCAATACAAATTAACCTTATTGTATGTGCATTTTGTATATTAATTTTAACACAAATTTAATTATTCTATGTGTATTTTTGTATATGTATTTTTTTTAAATATGCTTTATTTTATGGGTATTTTGCATCTTTGTTTTCATACAAATTTAAATTATTTTATTGATGTTCTGTGTACTTATTTTGATACGGTTTTACATTATTCTATGTGTTTTTTGTATATATATTTTATACAAATGTACGTTATTTTATGTGTATTTGTTTTCATTTCATACAAATTTACATAATTTTATGTGTATTTTGTACATGTATTAAAATACAAATTTAACTAATTATATGTGTATTACAAATACAGATTCTTTTATTGGTATTTTGTTTATTTATTTTGATAAGAATTTATATTATTTTACGTGTATTTTGTATGCATTTTTTTATACGTATTTACTTCATTTTATGTGTATTTTGTATATATATTTTTTATAGAAATCTACGTTATTTTATGTGTATTCGTATATATATTTTGAAACAAATTTACATTGTTTTATATGTATTTTGCATATCTATTTCAATACAAATTTACCTTATTGTATGGGTTTTTTATATATTTATTTTAATACAAATTTAGTTTTTTTATGTGTATTTTGGTATATATATTTTTATAAATAAAAAAAATGCGTTATTTTATCGGTATTTTGCCTCTTTATTTTCATACAAATTTACATAATTTTTTTAATATTCTGTGTATTTATTTTGATTCGATTTTACATTATTCTTTTTGTGTTTTGTATATATTTTTTTATACAAATTTACGTTATTTTAAGTGTATTTGTTTTTGTATTTTCATTCAAATTTACTTTATTTTATGTGTATTTTGTATATGTATTTCAATACAAATTTACCTAATTTTATGTGTATTTTATATATTTATTTTCATACAAATTTAAAATATTTTTGTGTATTTTTGTATATAATTTGATGCAAATTTAGGTTATTTTATGTGTATTTTGTATATCTATTTTCATACAAATACACTTTCTTTTATTGATATTTTGTTTATTTATTTTGACGCGAATTTACATTATTTAATATGTATTTTGAATATATATTTTTATACGTATTTACCATCTCATGTGTATTTTGTATATATATTCCTATAAATATCAACGTTATTTTATGTGTATTCGTATATATTTTCTGAAACAAATTTACACTGTTTTATGTGTATTTTGCGTATTTTTTCAATACAAATTAACCTTATTGAATATGCATTTTGTATATTAATTTTAATACAAATTTAATCATTCTATGTGTATTTTTGTATATGTATTTAAAAAAAATGCTTTATTTTATGGGTATTTTTCATCTTTATTTTCATACAAATTTAAATTATTTTATTGATATTCTGTGTACTTATTTTGATACGATTTTACATTATTCTATGTGTATTTAGTATATATATTTTATACAAATGTACGTTATTTGATGTGTATTTGTTTTCATTTCATACAAATTTACATAATTTTACGTGTATTTTGTACATGTATTTAAATACAAATTTAACTAATTATATATGTATTTTGTATATCTATTTTCATACAAATTGATATTATTATTTTTTTTGTATATATTTTTATACAAATTTTCGTTATTTTATGTGGATTTTCGGTATTTATTTTCCTGCAAATATACGTTTTTTATCGGAATTTTGTTTATTTATTTTGATACAAATTTTGATACAAATACACATTAAATAACATGAACTTGTATAAAATTTGTATCAAAATATATACTTATACACACAATAAAATAACGTAATTTTTTTATGAAAATGTATATACAAAATACACATGAAATAATTTAAATACGTAGAAAAATATATATACAAAAAACACATAAAATAGTATAAATTTGTATGAAAATATATAAACAAATACACATAAAATAATGTAAATTTGGATAAAATATATATACAAAATGAACATTAAATATTGTAAATATGTATAAAAAATATATATACAAAATACACATAGAATAATGCTAAATCGTATCAAAATAAATAAAGAGAATATCAATAAAATAATATAAATTTGTATGAAAATAAAGATGCAAAATATCCATATAATAACGCATATTTGCATATAAATATATATAAAATACATATAAAATAATTAAATTTGTTTTAAAATAAATATACAAAATGCACATAAAGTAAATTTGTATTGAAATAGATATGCAAAATACACATCAATAATGTAAATTTGTATCAAAATATATAAACGAATACTCATAAAATAGAGTAAATTTCTATAAAATATACATACAAAATAGATATACAAAATACATATAACTAGTTAAATTTGTATTTAAATACATACAAAAACACATAAAATAATGTAGATTTGTATGAAATGAAAACAAATACATTTTATATAAAATATATATACAAAATACACATAGAATAATGTAAAATCATATCAAAATACACAGAATATCAAAAAATAATGTAAATTTGTATGAAAATAAAGATAAAATACCCATAAAATAAAGCATATTTTTATAAAAATATATACAAAATATAGATTAATCAAATTTGTATTAAAATTAATATACAAAATGCACATACAATAAGGTAAATTTGTATTGAAAAAATATGCAAAATAAACATAAAACAATGTAAATTTGTTTTGTACATATTTTTTTATACGTATTTACATTATTTAATGTGTATTTTGTTTATATATTTTCATACAAATTTACGTTATTATATGTGTATTTGAATAAATATTTTGATACAAATTTACTTTATTTCATGTATTTTGTATATATATTTCAATTCAAATTTAGCTTATTTTGTGTGTATTTTGTATATATTTTCATACAAATTTAATTACTTCTGTGTATTTTTGTATATAGTTTTATTTAAATTTATGCTATTTTATGTGTATTTTGTATATTTATATTTATACAAATACACATTCTTTTATTGGTATTTTGTTTATTTATTTTGATACGAATTTACATTATTTTATGTGTATTTTGCATACATTTTTTATACGTATTTACTTCATTTTATGTGTATTTTGTATATATATTTTTATAGAAATCTACGTTATTTTATGTGTATTCGTATATATATTTTGAAACAAATTTTCATTGTTTTATATGTATTTTGCATATCTATTTCAATACAAATTTACCTTATTGTATGTGTTTTTTGTTTATTTATTTTAACACAAATTAAATTTTTTGGTGTGTATTTTGGTATATATATTTTTATAAATAAAAAAAACTCGTTATTTTATGGGTATTTGGCTTCTTTATTTTCATACAAATTTACATTATTTTATTAATATTCTGTGTATTTATTTTGATACGATTTACATTATTCTATTTGTGTTTTGTACATATTTTTTTATACAAATTTACGTTATTTTAAATGTATTTGTTTATGCATTTTCATTAAAATTTACATTATTTTATGTGTATATTGTGTATGTATTTCAATACAAATTTACCTAATTTTATTGGTATTTTGTATATTTATTATCATACAAATTTAAAATATTTTTATGTATTTTTGTATATAGTTTGATACAAATTTAGGTTATTTTATGTGTATTTTGTATATCTATTTTCATACAAGTACACATTCTTTTATTGATATTTTGTTTATTGATTTTGACGCGAATTTACATTATTTAATGTGTATTTTGTATATATATTTTTATACGTATTTACATCATTTCATGTGTATTTTGTATACTTTTAAACAAATTTATATTATTTAATGTGTATTTTGTATATATATATATATTTATACAAATACACATTCTTTTATTGGTATTTTGTTTATTTATTTTGATACTAATTTACACTATTTTATGTGTATTTTGTATACATTTTTTATAGGTATTTACTTAATTTTATGTGTATTTTGTATATATATTTCATCGTATATATTTTGAAACAAATTGAAACAAATTTACATTGTTTGTGTATTCTGTATTTATTTTTGTTATACATAGAATAATGTAAAATCGTATCAAAATAAGTACACAGAATATCAATAAAATAATTTAAATTTGTATGAATATAAAGATGCAAAATACCCATGAGATAAAGCATATTTTTTTCTAAAAATACATATACAAAAATACACATTGAATAATTAAATTTGTATTAAAATTAATATACAAAATGCACACATACAATAAGGTAAATTTGTATTGAAAAAAAAAACGCAAAATACAAATAAAACTGTGTAAATTTGTTTCAAAATATATATACGAATACACATAAAATAACGTAGATTTTTATAGAAATATATATACAAAAAACATATGAAATTATGTAAATACGTATAAAAATATATATACAAAATACATATCAAATAATGTAAATTCGTATCAAAATAAACAAAATATCATGAAAAGAATGTGTATTTGTATGAAAATAGATAATAGATAATAAATTTGTATAAAATATATAAGCAAGATACACATTAAATAATGTAAATATGTATAAAAAAGTATATACAAAAAACAAATAGAATAATGTAACATCGTATCAAAATAAATACACTGAATATTAATAAAATAATGTAAATTTGTATGAAAATAAAGATGCAAAATTCCCATAAAATAGCGCATTTCTTATAAAAATATATATACCAAAATACACATAAAATATTTAAATTTGCATTGAAATAAATATAAAAAATGCACATACAATAAGAAAAAATTGTTATGAAAGAGATATGCAAAAATAAATTTGTATCAAATATATATACAAAATGCACATTAAATAATGTAAATATGTATAAAAATATATATACAAAACACAAATAGAATAATGTAAAATCGTATCAACAATAAATACACAGAATATTAATAAAATAATGTAAATTTGTATGTAAATAAAGATGCAAAATAGCCATAAAATAACGTGTATTTGCATCTTTATTATACAAATTACACATTATTTTATTGATATTCTATCATTCATTTTTATACGAACTGACACTATTATGTGAATTTGTATATATTTTTCATACAAATTTACTTTATTTTATTTGTATTTGTATATATATTTTGACACAAATATACAATATAAATTAAGTATTTTGTATATACATTTCAAAAGAAATTTACCTAGTTTTATGTGTATTTTGTATATCTATTTTCATAATAACTCAAATTATTTCTATGTATTTTTGTATATATTTTAATACAAATTTTAGTTATGTTATGTGTATTTTGTAAATTTATTTTCATTCAAATATATATTATTTTATTGGTGTTTTGTTGATTTATGTTGATACGAATTTACATTATTTTATATGTACTTTGTATATATATTTTTATACGCTTTTACATTATATAATATTTATTTTGAATATATATTTTTATACAAATTCATGGTATTTTATGTGTATTTGTATATATATTTTCATATAAATTTACATTATTTTATGTGTATTTTGTACATATATTTTATTACAAGTCTACCTTATTTTATGTTTATTTTGTATATGTATTTTGGATATTTATATTTATCCAAATACACATTCTTTTATTGGTATTTTGTTTATTTATTTTAAATCGAATTTACATAATTTTATGTGTATTTTGTATACATTTTTTTATACGTATTTACTTAATTTTATGTGTATTTTGTATATATATTTTTATAGAAATCTACGTTTTTTTATTTGTATTCGGATATAGATTTTGAAACAAATTTACATTTTTTTATATGTATTTTTGCATATCTCTTTCAATACAAATTTACCTTATTGTATGTGCATTTTGTATATTTATTTCAATACAAATTTAAATATTTTATGTGTATTTTGGTATATATATATTTTCATAAGAAATGCGCTATTTTATGGAATTTTGCATCTTTATTTTCATACAAATTTACATTATTTTATTAATATTCGGTGTATTTGTTTTGATACGATTTTACATTATTCTATTTGTTTTTTGTATATACTTTTTTATACATATTTACATTATTTAATGTGTATCTTGCATATATATTTTATACAAATTTATTATCAATTATCTATTTTCATACAAATACACATTCTTTTCATGATATTTTGTTTATTTATTTCGACACGAATTTACATTATTTGATATGTATTTTGTATATATATTTTTATACGTATTTACATAATTTCATATGTATTTTGTATATATATTTCTATAGAAATCTACTTTATTTTATGTGTATTCGTATATATATTTTGAAACAAATTTACATTGTTTTATATGTATTTTTGAAAATCTCTTTCAATACAAATTTACCTTACTGTATATGCATTTTGTATATTTATTTCAATACAAATTTAAATATTTTATGTGTATTTTGGTAAATATATTTTTATAAAAAATGCGGAATTTTGCATCTTTATTTTTATACAAATTTACATTATTTTATTGATATTATGTGTATTTATTTTGATACGATTTTACATTATTCTATTTGTTTTTTGTATATATATTTTTTATACACATTTACATTATTTAATTTGTATCTTGCATATATATTTTATACAAATTTACGTTATTTTAAGTGTATTTGTTTATATATTTTCATTTAAATTTACATTATTTGATGTGTATTTTGTATATGTATTTCAATACAAATTTACCTAATTTTATGTGTATTTTGTATATTTCTTTTCAAACAAATTTAAATTATTTTTGTGTATTTTTGTATATAGTTTTATACAAATTTAGGTTATTTTATGTACGCATTTACATTATTTAGTGTGTGTTTTGTATATATATTTTTTTGCAAATTTACTTTATTTTATGTGCATTTTTGCACATATATTTTCATAGAAATTTGCGTTATTTGTATATGTTTTCTCATACAAATTTACATTATTTTATTGCTATTTTGTTTATTTATTTTGATACGAATTACATGATTATATGTGTATTTTGTACATATTTTTTATACGTATTTACATTACTTAATGTGTATTTTGTTTATATATTTTTAAACAAATCTACGTTTATTTTATGTGTATTTTGTATATCTATTTTCATACAAATACACATTCTTTTCATGATTTTTTGTTTATTTATTTTGACACGAATTAACATTATTTAATGTGTATTTTGTATATATATCTTTATACGTATTTACATTATTTCAAATGTATTTTGTATATATATTTCTATAGAAATCTGCGTTATTTTATGTGTATTCGTATATATATTTTGAAACAAATTTACATTGTTTTATGTGTATTTTGCATATTTTTTCAATACAAATTTACCTTATTGTATGTGCATTTTGTATATTAATTTTAATACAAATTTGATTATCCTATGTGTATTTTTGTATATGTATTTTTATAAAAATATGCTTTATTTTATGGGTATTTTGCATCTTTATTTTCATACAAATTTACATTATTTTATTGATATTCTGTGTATTTATTTTGATTTGATTTTACATTATTCTATGTGTATTTTGTATATATATTTTATATAAAATGTATTTGTTTTCATTTCATACAAATCTACATTATTTTATGTGTTATGTATTTAAATACAAATTTAACTAGTTATATGTGTATTTTGTATATCTATTTTGTATGTATATTTTCATAGAAATTTACTCTATTTTATGAGTATTCGTATATATATTTTGATACAAATTTACATTATTGATGTGTATTTTGCATATCTATTTCAATACAAATTTACTTTATTGTACGTGCATTTTGTATATTTATTTTAATACAAATTTAACTATTTTATATGTATTTTTGTATATATATTTTTATGCAAATATGCGTTATTATATGGATATTTTGCATCTTTATTTTCATACAAATTTACATTATTTTATTGATATTCTCATTTATTTTGATACGATTTAACATTATTCTATGCGTATTTTGTATATTTTTTTATACATATTTACATTATTTAATGTTCATTTTGTATATATATTTTATCCAAATTTACATTATTTTATGTGTATTTGTTTATATATTTTCATACAAATTTACATTATTTTATGTGTTTTTTGTATATATATTTTTCTACTTATTTAAATTATTTTATGTGTATTTTGTATATACATTTTCATAAAAAAATTACGTTATTTTATTGTGTGTATAAGTATATATTTTGATACAAATTTTATACAAATTCATGTTATTTAATGTGTATTTGTATATATATTTTCATACAAATTTATATTATTTTATGTGTATTTTTTCATATATTTCATTACAAATTTATCTTATTTTATGTTTATTTTGTATATTTATTTCATTCAATTTAAAATTATTTTATGTGTATATTTGTATTTGTATTTAGGTTATTTTATGTGTATTTTGTATATATATTTTCATCCAAAATTACATTATTTTATTGATATACTCATTTACATTATCTAAAGTGTGTTTTCTATATATATTTTTATGCAAATTTATTTAATGTTCATTTTTGAACATATATTTTTATAGAAATTTGCGTTATTTTATGTATATAGTTTTATATAAATTTACGTTATTTTATGTGCATTTTGTATATTTATATTTATACAAATACACATTCTTTTATTGGTATATTGTTTATTTACATTTATACGAATTTACATTATTTTGTGTATTTTGTATACATTTTTTTATACGTATTTACTTAATATTATGTTTATTTTGTATATGTATTTTTATGGAAATCTACGTTATTTTATGTGTATTCGTATATATATTTTGAAAGAAATTTACATTATTTTATATGTATTTTGCATATCTATTTCAATACAAATTTACCTTATTGTATGTGCATTTTGTATATTTATTTTAATACAAATTCAAATATTTTATGTGTATTTTGGTATCAATAATTTTATAAAAAATGCGCTATTTTATAGGTATTTTGCATCTTAATTTTCATACAAATTTACATTATTTTATTAATATTCTGTGTATATATTTTGATACGATTTTACATTATTCTATTTGTGTTTTGTATATATTTTTTTATACATATTTACATTATTTAATGTGTATTTTGAATATATATTTCATACAAATTTACGTTATTATATGTGTATTTGTTTATATATTTTCTTTCAAATTTACATTATTTTATATGTATTTTTTATATGTATTTCAATACAAATTAACCTAATTTTATGTGTATTTTGTATATTTCTTTTCATATAAATTTAAATTATTTTTGTGTATTTTTGTATATAGTTTTATACAAATTTAGGTTATTTTATGTACGCATTTACATTATTTAATGTGTGTTTTGTATATATATTTTTATCCAAAGCTACTTTATTTTACGTTCATTTTTGGACAGATATTTTTATGGATATTAGCGTTATTTTATATGTATTTGTATATGTTTTCTCATACAAATTTACATTATTTTTTTGATATTTTGTTTATTTAGTTTGATACGAATTGCATACATATATTTTATACGTATTTACATTTCCTAATGAGTATTTTGTTTATATATTTTTAAACAAATTTACGTTATTATATGTATTTTTATAAATATTTTGATACAAATTTACATTATTTTATGTATTTTGTATATACATTTCATTTCAAATTTAGCTTATTTTATCTGTATTTTGTATATCTATTTTCATACGAATTTAATTACTTCTGTGTATTTTTGTATATAGTTTTATACAAATTTACCTTATTTTATGTGTATTTTGTATATTTATATTTATACAAATACACATTCTTTTATTGGTATTTTGTTTATTTATTTTTATACGAATTTACATTATTTCATGTGTATTTTGTATACATTTTCTTATACGTATTTACTTCATTTTATGTGTATTTTGTATATATATTTTTATACAAATCTACGTTATTTTATGTGTATTCTTATATATATTTTGAAACAAATTTACATTGTTTTATATGTATTTTGCATATCTATTTCAATACAGATTTACCTTATTGTATGTGTATTTTGTATATTTAATTTAATACAAATTAATTTTTTCATGTGTATTTTGGTATATATATTTTTATAAAAAAATGCGTTATTTAATGGGTATTTTGCATCTTTATTTTCATACAAATTCTCATTGTTTTATTAATATTCTGTGTATTTATTTTGATACGATTTTACATTATTCTATTTGTGTTTTGTATATATTTTTTTAAACATATTTACATTATTTAATGTGTTTTTTGTATATTTTAAAACAAATTTACTTTATTTTATGCGCATCTGTTAAAATATTTTGATACAAATTTACATTATTTTATGTATTTTGTATATATATTTCAATACAAATTTAGTTTATTTTATGTATATTTTGTATATCTATTTTCATTTGTATCAAAATAAATAAACAAAATAGCAATAAAATAATGTAAATTTGTATGAGAAAACATATACAAATACACATAAAATAACGCAAATTTCTAAAAAAATATATGTACAAAAATGCACATAAAATAAAGTAAATTTGCATAAGAATATATATACAAAACACACACTAAATAATGTAAATGCGTACATAAAATAACCTAAATTTGTATAAAACTATATACAAAAGTACACAAAAATAATTTAAATTTGTTTGAAAAGAAATATACAAAATACACATAAAATTAGGTAAATTTGTTTTGAAATACATATACAAAATACACATCAAATAATGTAAATTTGAATGAAAATATATAAACAAATACACTTAAAATAACGTAAATTTGTATAAAATATATATGCAAGATACACATTAAATAATGTAAATGTGTATAAAAAAATATATACAAAAAAACAAATAGAATAATGTAAAATCGTATCAAAATAAATACACAGAACATCAATAAAATAATATAAATTTGTATGAAAATAAAGATGCAAAATTCCCAAAAATTATCGCATTTTTTATAAAAATATATTTACCAAAATACACATAAAATATTTAAATTTGTATTGAAATAAATATACAAAATGCATATACAGTAAGGTAAATTTGTATTGAAAGAAATATTCAAAAATACATATAAAACAATGTAAATTTGTTTCAAAATATATATACGAATACAAATAAAAAAACGTAGATTTCTATAAAAATATATATACAAAATACACATAAAATTAAGTAAATACGTATAAAAAAAATGTATACAAAATACACATAAAATAATGTAAATTCGAATAAAATTAAATAAACAAAATACCAATAAAAGAATGTGTATTTGGATAAATATAAATATACAAAATACACATACAAAATAAACATAAAATAAGGTAGATTTGTAATGAAATATATATACAAAATACACATAAGATAATGTAAATTTATATGAAAATATATATACAAATACACATAAAATACCATGAATTTGTATAAAAATATATATTCAAAATAAATATTAAATAATGTAAAAGCGTATAAAAATATATATACAAAGTACATATAAAATAATGTAAATTCGTATTAATATAAATCAACAAAACACCAATAAAATAATATATATTTGAATGAAAATAAATTTACAAAATACACATAATATAACTAAAATTTGTATTGAAATATATACAAAAATACATATAAATAATTTGAGTTTGTATGAAAATATATATACAAAATACCCATAAAATATTGTAAATTTGTGTCAAAATATATAAGCAAATACACATAAAATAACGTAAATTTTCATGAAAATTATATACAAAATACACATAGAATAATGTCAATTCGTATCAAAATGAATGAGCAGAATATCAATAAAATATTGTAAATTTGTATGAAAATAAAGATGCAAAATACCCAAAAAATAAAGCATATGTTTACAAAAATACAGATACAAAAATACATATCGAATAATTAAATTTGTATTAAAATTAATATACAAAATGCGTATATAATAAGGTAAATTTGTATTGAAAAAATATGCAACATACACGTTTACTCATACAAATTTATATTATTTTATTTGTATTTTGTTTATTTATTTTGATACGAATTACATGATTATATGTGTATTTTGTACACATTTTTTATACGTATTTACATTATTTAATGTGAATTTTGTTTATATATTTTCATTCAAATTTACGTTATTATATGTGTATTTGTATAAATACTTTGATTCAAATTTACTTTATTTCATGTATTTTGTATATATATTTTAATTCAAATTTAGCTTATTTTGTGTGTATTTTGTATATATTTTCATACAAATTTAATTACTTCTGTGTATTTTTGTATATAGTTTTATATAAATTTACGTTATTTTATGATGAAAAAAAAGATGCAAAATACCCATAAGATAAAGCATATTTTTTTAAAAAAATACATATACAAAAATACACATAGAATAATTAGATTTATATTAAAATTAATATACAAAATGCACACATACAATAAGGTAAATTTGTATTGAAAAAAAAACGCAAAATACAAATAAAACAGTGTAAATTTGTTTAAAAATATATATACGAATACACATAAAATAACGTAGATTTCTATAGAAATATATATACAAAATACACATAAAATTGTGTAAATACGTATAAAAATATATATATATATATATATATATATATATATATATATATATATATATATATATATATATATATATATATATATATATATATATATATATATATATATATATATATATATATATAAAATACATATTAAGTAATGTAAATTTGTGTCAAAATATATAAACAAAATATCATGAAAAGAATGTGTATTTGTATGAAAATAAATAATAGATAATAAATTTGTATGAAATATATATGCAAGATACACATTAAATAATGTAAATATGTATAAAAAAAATATATACAAAAAACAAATAGAATAATGTAAAATCGTATCAAAATAAATACACCGAATATTAATAAAATAATGTAAATTTGTATGAAAATAAAGATGCAAAATTCCCATCAAATAGCGCATTTCTTATAAAAATATATATACCAAAATACTCATAAAATATTTAAATTTGTAATGAAATAAATATACAAAATGCACATACAATAAGGTAAACTTCTATTGAAAGAGATATGCAAAAATACATATAAAACAATGTAAATTTGTTTCAAAATATATATACGAATACACATAAAATAACGTAGATTTCTATAAAAATATATATTCAAAATACACATAAAATTAGGTAAATACGTATAAAAAAATGTAAACAAAATACACATAAAATAATATAAATTCGAAACAAAATAAATAAACAAAATACCAATAAAAGAATGTTTGTTCTGTGTATTTTTGTATATAGTTTTATACAAATTTACGATATTTTTTTTGTATTTTGTATATTTATATTTATACAAATACACATTCTTTTACTGGTATTTTGTTTATTTATTTTGATACGATTTTTATGTGTATTTTGTATTCATTTTTTTATACGTATTTACTTCATTTTATGTGTTTTGTATATATTTTTATAGAAATCAACGTTATTTTATGTGTATTCGTATATATATTTTGAAACAAATTTACATTGTTTTATATATTTTGCATATCTATATCAATACAAATTTATCTTACAGTATGTGCATTTTTTATATTTATTTTAATACAAATTTTTATATTTTATGTGTATTTTGGTATATATATTTTTATAAAAAATGCGTTATTTTATGGCTATTTTGCATCTTTATTTTCATACATATTTACATTATTTAATTAATATTCTGTGTATTGATTTTGATACGACTTTACATTATTCTATTTGTGTTTTGTATATATTTTTTTTATACATATTTACATTATTTAATTAGTATTTTGTATATATATTTGATACAAATTTACGTTATTTTAAGTGTATATGCTTATATATTTTCATTCAAATTTCCATTATTTTATGTGTATTTTGTATATGTATTTCAATACAAATTTACCTAATTTTATGTGTATTTTGTATATTTATTTTCATACAAATTTAAATTATTTTTGTGTATTTTTGTATATCGTTTTATACAAACAGGTTATTTTATGAGTATTTTGTATATCTATTTTCATACAAATACACATTCTTTTATTGATATTTTGTTTATTTATTTTGACGAGAATTTAAATTATTTAATGTGTATTTTGTATATATATTTTTATACGTATTTACATCATTTCATGTGTATTTTGTATATATATTTCTATAGAAATCTACGTTATATTATGTGTATTCGTATATAGATTTTTAAACAAATTTACACTTTTATGTGTATTTTGCATATTTTTTCAATACAAATTTACCTTATTGTATATGCATTTTGTATATTAATTTTAATACAAATTTAATTATTCTATGTGTATTTTTGTATATGTATTTTTATAAAAATATGCTTTATTTTATGGGTATTTTGCATCTTTATTTTCATACAAATTTATGTTATTTTTTTGATATTCTGCTCATTCATTTTGATACGATTTGACATTATTCTATGTGTATTTTGTATATATTTTTCATACAAATTTACGTTATTTTATGTGTATTTGTTTATATATTTTGACACAAATTTACAATATTTTATGGGTATTTTGTATATATATTTCAAAAGAAATTTACCTAGTTTTATGTGTATTTTGAATATCTATTTTCATACAAACTCAAGTTTTGTATATATTTCAATACAAATTTTAGTTATGTTATGTGTATTTTGTAAATCTATTTTTATTCAAATATATATTATTTTATTGGTATTTTGTTGATTTATATTCATACGAATCTACATTATTTTATATGTACTTTTTATATATTTTTTTATACGCATTTACATTATTTAATATTTATTTTTAATATATAATTTTATGCAAATTCATGGTATTTTATGTGTATTTGTATATATATTTTCATATAAATTTACATTATTTTATATGTATTTTGTACATATATTTCATTACAAATTTACCTTATTTTATGTTTATTTTGTATGTGTATTTTGTACATTTATATTTATACAAATACACATTCTTTTATTGGTATTTTGTTTATTTATTTTGTTTCGAATTTACATTATTTTATGTGTATTTTGTTTACATTTTTTTATACGTATTTACTTAATTTTATGTGTATTTTGTATATATATTTTTATAGAAATCTACGTTATTTTATGTGTTTTCGTATATATATTTTAAAACAAATTTACATTGTTTTATATGTATTTTTGCATATCTCTTTCAACAGAAGTTTACCTTATTGTATGTGCATTTTGTATATTTATTTCAATACAAATTTAAATATTTTATGTGTATTTTGGTATATATATTTTTATAAGAAATGCGCTATTTGATGGGAATTTTGCATCTATATTTTCATACAAATTTACATTATTTTATTAATATTCGGTGTATATATTTTATACCTATTTACATTATTTAATGTGTATTTTGTTTATATATTTTCATACAAATTTACGTTATTATATGTGTATTTGAATATATATTTTGATACAAATTTGAATTATTTTATGTATTTTCTATATTTATTTAAATTCTAATTTAGGTTATTTTATGTCTTTTGTATATCTATTTTCATACAAATTTAACTATTTTTGTTTATTTTTGTATATAGTTTTATACAATTTTACGTTATTATATGTGTATTTTGTATATTTGTACTTATACAAGTACACATTCTTTTATTGGTATTTTGTTCATTTATTTTGATACGAATTTACATTATTTTATGTGTATTTTGTATACATTTTCTTATACGTATTTACTTCATTTTATGTGTATTTTGTATATATATTTTTATAGAAATCTACGTTATTTTATGTGTATTCGTATATATATTTTGAAAGAAATTTACATTGTTTTATATGTATTTTGCATATTTGAAGAAAAATAAATATACAAAATGCACATAAAATAAGGTAAATATATATAAAACAATATACAAAAATACACAGAAGTAATTAAATTTGTATGAAAATAGATATACAAAATACACACAAAGTAAGCTTAACTTGAATTAAAATATATGTACAAAATACATAAAATAAAGTAAATTTGTATCAAAATATTTTTTACAAATACACATAATTACGTAAATTTTATATAAAAATATATAAACAAAATACACATTAAATAATGTAATTACGTATAAAAAAATATATACAAAATACACATATAATCATGTAATTCGTATCAAAATAAATAAGCAAAATACCAATAAAATAATAAATTTGTATTTGTATTTGTAAATTTGTATTGAAATATATACAAAAATACATAAAAATAATTTGAGTTTGTATGAAAATAGATATTCAAAATACACATAAAACTAGGTAAATTTCTTTTGAAATATATATACAAAATACCTATAAAATATTGTAAATTTGTGTGAAAATATATAAACAAATACACATAAAATAACTTAAAATAACGTAAATATGTATCAAATATATATACAAAAAACACATTAAATAATGTAAATATGTATAGAAAAAATATATACAAAACACAAATAAAATAATGTAAAATCGTATCAAAATAAATACAGAAAATATTAATAAAATAATGTAAATTTGTATGAAAATTAAGATGCAAAATACCCATAAAATAACGCATTTTTTATAAAAATATATATACGAAAAAACATAAAATATTTGATTTTGTATTAAAATAAATAGATATACAAAATACACATAAAATAAGCTAAATTTGAATTGAAACATATATACAAAATACATAAAATAATGTAAATTTGTATCAAAATACTTATACACTTATACAAATACACATATAATAACGTAAATTTGTATAAAAATATATAAACAAAATACACATTAAATAATGTAAATACGTATAAAAAAATGTACAAAATACACAAATAATCATGTAATTTGTATCAAAATAAATAGACAAAATACCAATAAAATAATGTAAATTACTATGAGAAAACATATACAAAATACACATAATTAACGCAAATATCAATAAAAATATATATAATATAATATATTTTTATACATATTTAAAATATTTAATGTATATTTTGTATATATATTTTATCCAAATTTACGTTATTTTATATGTATTTGTTTATATATTTTCATACAAATTTACATTATTTTATGTGAGTTTTGTATATGTATTTCAATACAAATTTGCCTAACTTTATGTGTATTTTGCATATCTATTTTGAAACAAATTTAAATTATTTTTGTGTATTTTTGTATATATTTTTATACAAATTTTAGTTATTTTATTTGTTTTTTGTATATATTTTTTCCTACAAATATACATTCTTTTATTGGAATTTTGTGTATTTAATTTTTTTACGAATTTACATTATTTTATGTGTATTTGTATATATATTTTCATACAAATTGATATTATTTTATGTGTATTTTATATATACATTTTCATAAAAATTTACGTTATTTTATTGTGTGTATTCGTATATATTTTGAAACAAATTTTATACAAATTTATGTTATTTTATGTGTATTTGTATATATATTTTCATACAAATTTATATTATTTCATGTGTATTCTTACATATATTTTATTACAAATTTACCTTATTTTATGTTTATTTTGTATATTTATTTCATTCAATTTTGAATTATTTAATGTGTATATTTGTATTTGTATTTAGGTTATTTTATGTGTGTTTTCTATATATATTTTCATCCAAAATTACATTATTTTATTGTTATTTTCTTAATTTAACTCGATACGAATTTAGATTATTTCATAGGTATTTTGTATACATATTTTTATACTCATTTACATTATCTAATGTGTGTTTTGTATATATTTTTTTATGCAAACTAATTTTATGTGCATTTTTGTACATATATTTTTATAGAAACTTAAAACGTTATTTTATGTGTATATTGTATATGTTTTCTCATACAAATTTACATTATTTAATTAGTTTTTTGTTTATTTATTTTGATACGAATGACTTGATTATTTGTGTATTTTGTAAATATTTTTTATACGTATTTACATTACTTAATGTGTATTTTGTTTATATATTTTTTTACAAATTTACGTTATTATATGTGTATTTGTTAAAAATATTTTGAAACGAATTTACTTTATTTTATGTATTTTGTATATATATTTCAATTCAAATTTAGCTTATTTTATCTGTATTTTGTATATCTATTTCCATACGAATTTAATTACTTCTGTGTATTTTTGTATATAGTTTTATACAAATTTACGTTATTTAATGTGTATTTTGTATATTTATATTTATACAAATACACATTCTTTTATTGGTATTTTGTTTATTTATTTTGATACGAATTTACATTATTTTATGTGTATTTTGTATACATTTTTTTATACGTATTTACTTCATTTTATTTGTATTTTGTATATATATTTTTATAGAAATCTACGTTATTTTATGTGTATTCGTATATATATTTTGAAACAAATTTACATTGTTTTATATGTATTTTGCATATCTATTTCAATACAAATTTACCTTATTGTATGTGTTTTTTGTATATTTATTTTAATACAAATTTAATTTTTTGATGTGTATTTTGGTATATATATTTTTATAAATAAAAAAAATGCGATATTTTATGGGTATTTTGCTTCTTTATTTTCATACAAATTTACATTATTTTATTAATATTCTGTGTATTTATTTTGATACGATTTTACATTATTCTATTTGTGTTTTGTACATATTTTTTTATAAAAATTTACGTTATTTTAGGTGTATTTGCTTATGTATTTTCATTCAAATTTGCATTATTTTATGTGTATTTTGTGTATGTATTTCAATACATATTTACCTAATTTTATGTGTATTTTGTATATTTATTTTCATACAAATTTAAAATATTTTTGTGTATTTTTGAATATAGTTTGATATAAATTTAGGTTATTTTATGTGTATTTTGTATATCTATTTTCATACAAATACACATTCTTTTATTGATATTTTGTTTATTTATTTTGACGCGAATTTTATGTGAATTTGTTTTCATTTCATACAAATTTACATTATTTTATGTGTATTTTATACATGTATTTGAATACAAATTTAACTAATTATATGTGCATTTGTATATCTATTTTCATACAAATTGAAATGTATTTTTTTGTTTTTTTGTATATATTTTTATCCAAATTTTCGTAATCTTATAAAAATATATATACCAAAATACACATAAAATATTTAAATTTGCATTGAAATAAATATGCAAAATGCACATACAATAAGGTAAATTTGTATTGAAAGAGATATGCAAAAATACATATAAAACAATGAAAATTTGTTTCAAAATATATATACGAATACAAATAAAAAAATGTAGATTTCTATAAAAATATATATACAAAATACACATAAAATTAAGTATATACGTATAAAAAAATGTATACAAAATACACATAAAATAATGTAAATTCGAATTAAAATAAATAAACAAAATACCAATAAAAGAATGTGTATATGGATAAATATAAATATTCAAAATACACATACAAAATAAACATAAAATAAGGTAGATTTGTAATAAAATATATGTACAAAATACACATAAAATAATGTAAATTTATATGAAAATATATATACAAATACATATAAAATACCATGAATTTGTAAAAAAATATATATTCAAAATAAATATTAAATAATGTAAAAGCGTATAAAAATATATATACAAAGTACATATAAAATAATGTAAATTCGTATCAATATAAATCAACAAAACACCAATAAAATAATATATATTTGAATGAAAATAAATTTACAAAATACACTTAACATATCTAAAATTTGTATTAAAATATATACAAAAATACATAGAAATAATTTGAGTTTGTATGAAAATAAATATACAAAATACACATAAAACTAGGTAAATTTCTTTTGAAATGTACATACAAAATACCCATAAAATATTGTAAATTTGTGTCAAAATATATAAACAAATACACATAAAATAACGTAAATTTGTATGAAAAATATATACAAAATACACATAAAATAATGTCAATTCGTATCAAAATGAATGAGCAGAATATCAATAAAATAATGTAAATTTGTATGAAAATAAAGATGCAAAATACCCAAAAAATAAAGCATATGTTTATAAAAAGACAGGTACAAAAATACACATCGAATAATTAAATTTGTATTAAAATTAATATACAAAATGCGTATATAATAAGGTAAATTTGTATTGAAAAAATATGCAACATACACGTTTACTCATACAAATTTATATTATTTTATTGGTATTTTGTTTATTTATTTTGATACGAATTACATGATTATATGTGTATTTTGTACATATTTTTTTCATACGTATTTACATTATTTAATGTGTATTTTGTTTATATATTTTCATACAAATTTACGTTATTATATCTGTATTTGTATAAATATTTTGATACAAATTTACTTTATTTCATGTATTTTGTATATATATTTCAATTCAAATTTAGCTTATTTTGTGTGTATTTTGTATATATTTTCATACAAATTTAATTACTTCTGTGTATTTTTGTATATAGTTTTATATAAATTTACGTTATTTTATGTGTATTTTGTATATTTATATTGATACAAATACACATTCTTTAATTGGTATTTTTTTTATTTATTTTGATACGAATTTACATTATTTTATGTGTATTTTGTATACATTTTTTTATACGTATTTACTTCATTTTATGTGTATTTTGTATATATATTTTTATAGAAATCTACGTTATTTTATGTGTATTCGTATATATATTTTGAAACAAATTTACATTGTTTTATATGTATTTTGCATATCTATTTCAATACAGATTTACCTTATTGTATGTGTTTTTTGTATATTTATTTTAATACAAATTTAATTTATTATGTGTATTTTGGTATATATATTTTTATAAATAAAAGAATGCGTTATTTGATTTTGTGTATGTATTTCAATAAATTTACCTAATTTTATGTGAATTTTATATATTTATTTCACAAATTTAAAATATTTGTATATAGTTTGATACAAATTTAGGTTATTTTATGTATATCTATTTTCATACATTGATATTTTGTTTTATTTTATGAATTTGTTTTCACATGTTTTTACAAATTTAACTAATTATATGTGTATTTTGTATATCTATTTTCAAACAAATTAAAATTTATTTTTTGTTATTCAAATTTTAAATATACATAAAATATTTAAATTTGCATTGAAATAAATATACAAAAGAGATATGCAAAAATACATATAAAACAATGTAAATTTGTTTCAAAATATATATACGAATACAAATAAAAAAAACGTAGATTTCTATAAAAATATATATACAAAATGCACATAAAATTAAGTAAATACGTATAAAAAAATGTATAGAAAATACATATAAAATAATGTAAATTCGAATTAAAATAAATAAACAAAATACCAATAAAAGAATGTGTATTTTGATAAATATAAATATACAAAATACACGTACAAATTAAACATAAAATAAGGTAGATTTGTAATAAAATATATGTACAAAATACACATAAAATAAGTTAAATTTATATGAAAATATATACAAATACACATAAAATACCATGAATTTGTATAAAAATATAAATTCAAAATAAATATTAAATAATGTAAAAGCGTATAAAAATATATATACAAAGTACATATAAAATAATGTAAATTCATATCAATATAAATCAACAAAACACCAATAAAATAATATATATTTGAATGAAAATAAATTTACAAAATACACATAACATAACTAAAATATGTATTAAAATATATACAAAAATACATAGAAATAATTTGAGTTTGTATGAAAATAGATATACAAAATACACATAAAACTAGGTAAATTTCTTTTGAAATGTATATACAAAATACCCTTAAAATATTGTAAATTTGTGTCAAAATATGTAAACAAATACACATATAATAACGTAAATTTGTATGAAAAATATATACAAAATACACATAGAATAATGTAAATTCGTATCAAAATGAATGAGCAGAATATCAATAAAATAATGTAAATTTTTATGAAAATAAAGATGCAAAATACCCAAAAAATAAAGGATATGTTTATAAAAATACAGATACAAAAATACACATCGAATAATTAAATTTGTATTAAAATTAATATACAAAATTCGTATATAATAAGGTAAATTTGTATTGAAAAAATATGCAACATACACGTTTACTCATACAAATTTATATTATTTTATTAGTATTTTGTTTATTTATTTTGATACGAATTACATGATTATATGTGTATTTTGTACATATTTTTTTATACGTATTTACATTATTTAATGTGTATTTTGTTTATATATTTTCATACAAATTTACGTTATTATATGTGTATTTGTATAAATATTTTGATACAAATTTACTTTATTTCATGTATTTTGTATATATATTTCAATTCAAATTTAGCTTATTTTGTGTGTATTTTGTATATATTTTCATACAAATTTAATTACTTCTGTGTATTTTTGTATATAGTTTTATATAAATTTACGTTATTTTATGTGTATTTTGTATATATATATATATATATATATATATATATATATATATATATATATATATATATATATATATATATATATATATATATATATATATATATATATATATATATATATATATATATATATATATATATATATATATATATATATATATATATATATATATATATATATATATATATATATATATATATATATATATATATATATATATATATATATATATATATATATATATATATATATATATATATATATATATATATATTATACTATTTGTGTTTTGTATATATTTTTTATACATATTTTCATTATTTAATGTGTATTTTTTATATATATTTTATACAAATTAACGTTATTTTAAGCGTATTTGTTTATATATTTTCATTCAAATTTACATTATTTTAAGTGTATTTTGTATATGTATTTCAATACAAATTTACCTAAATTTATGTGTATTTTGTATATTTATTTTCATACAAATTTAAATTATTTTTGTGTTTTTTTGTATAAACATATAGAGTAAATTTCTATGAAAATATATATTCAAAATACATAAAAAATTATGTAAATAAGTATAAAAATATATATATCAAATACACCTAAAAAAATGAAAATTCGTATCAAAATAAATCACCAAAATTCCGATAAAAGAACGTATATTTGTAGGAAAATAAATATACAAAATACACATAAAATTACGAAAATTTGAATAAAAATATATACAAAAAAACAAAAAAAATAAATTTCAATTTGTATGAAAATAGATATACAAAATACACATATAATTAGTTAAATTTGTATTTAAATACATGTACAAAATACACATAAAATAATGTAAATTTGTATGAAATGAAAACAAATTCACATAAAATAACGTGCATTTGTATAAAATAGATATACAAAATATACATAGAATAATGTAAAATCGTATCAAAATAAACACACAGAATATCAATAAAATGATGTAATTTTGTATGAAAATAAAGATGGAAAATACCCATAAAATAAAACATATTTTTTTAAAAATACATATACAAAAATACACATAGAATAATTAAATTTGTATTAAAATTAATATACAAAATGCATATACAATGAGGTAAATTTGTATTGAAAAAATATACAAAATGCACATAAAAGTGTAAATTTGTTTAAAAATCTATATACGAATACACATAATATAACGTAGATTTCTATAGAAATATATATACAAAATACACATGAAATGATGTAAATACGTATAAAAATATATATACAAAATACACATTAAATAATTTAAATTCTCGTCAAAATCAATAAACAAAATATCAATAAAAGAATGTGTATTTGTATGAAAATAGATATACAAATTACTCATAAAATAACCTAAGTTTGTATAAAACTATATACAAAAAAACACAAAAATAATTTAAATTTGTATGAAAATAAATATATAAAATACACATAAAATTAGGTAAATTTGTATTTAAATACATATACAAAATACACATAAAATAATGGAAGTTTGAATGAAAATATATAAACATATACACTTAAAATAACGTAAATTTGTATCAAATATATATACAAAATACTAATTAAATAATGTAAATATGTATAAAAAAATATATGCAAAACACAAATAGAATAATGTAAAATCGTATCAAAATAAATACACAGAATATTAATAAAATAATGTAAATTTGTATGAAAATAAAGATGCAAAATAGCCATAAAATAACGCATTTTTTTATAAAAATATATATACCAAAATACACATAAAATATTAAAATTTGTATTAAAATATATATAAAAAATGCACATACTGTAAGGTAAATTTGGATTGAAATAGATATGCAAAATACATATAAAACAATGTAAATTTGTTTCAAAATATATATACGAATACACATAAAATAACGTTGATTTCTATAAAAATATATACAAAATACACATAAAATGAAGTAAATACGTATAAAAAAATGAATACAAAATACACATAAAAATCGTATCAAAATAAATAAACAAAATACCAGTAAAAGAAAGTGTATTTGTATAAATATAAATATACAAAATACACATCAAATATCGTAAATTTGTATAAAACTATATATAAAAATACACAGAAGTTATTAAATTTGTATGAAAATATATATACAAAATACAGCTAAAATAAGCTAAATTTGAATTGAAATGTACATACAAAATACATAAAATAATGTAAATCTATATCAAAATATTGATACAAATACAAATATTAAGGTAGATTTGTTTAAAAATATATAAACAAAATACACATTAAGTAATGTAAATACGTATAAAAAATTTGTACAAAATACACATATAATCATGTAATTCGTATCAAAATAAATAAACAAAATAGCAATAAAATAATGTAAATTTGTATGAGAAAACATATACAAATAACGCAGATTTCTATAAAAATATATGTACAAAAATGCACATAAAATTAAGTAAATTTGCATAAAAATATATATACAAAACACACACTAAATAATGCAAATGCGTACATAAAATAACCTAAATTTGTATAAAACTATATACAAAAATACACAAAAATAATTTAAATTTGTTTGAAAAGAAATATACATAATACACATAAAATTAGGTAAATTTGTATTGAAATACATATACAAAATACACATCAAATAATGTAAATTTGAATGAAAATATATAAACAAATACACTTAAAATAACGTGAACTTGTATAAAATATATATGCAAGATACACATTAAATAATGTAAATGTGTAGAAAAAAATATATACAAAAAACAAATAGAATAATGTAAAATCGTATCAAAATAAATACACAGAATATCAATAAAATAATGTAAATTTGTTTGAAAATAAAGATGCAAAATTCCCAAAAATTATCGCATTTTTTATAAAAATATATATACCAAAATACACATAAAATATTTAAATTTGTATTGAAATAAATATACAAAATGCATATTCAGTAAGGTAAATTTATATTGAAAGAGATATTCAAAAATACATATAAAACAATGTAAATTTGTTTCAAAATATATATACGAATACACATAAAATAAAGTAGATTTCTATAGAAATATATGTACAAAATACATATGAAATTATGTAAATACGTATAAAAAGATAAATACAAAATACATATCAAATAATGTAAATTCGTGTCAAAATAAATAAACAAAATATCATGAAAAGAATGTGTATTTGTATGAAAATAGATAATAGATAATAAATTTGTATAAAATATATGTGCAAGATACACATTAAATAATGTAAATATGTATAAAAAAGTATATACAAAACACAAATAGAATAATGTAAAATCGTATCAAAATAAATACACCGAATATTAATAAAATAACGTAAATTTGTATGAAAATAAAGATGCAAAATTCCCATAAAATAGCATATTTCTTATAAAAATATATATACCAAAATACACATAAAAAATTTAAATTTGTATGGAAATAAATATACAAAATGCACATACAATAAAGGTAAATTTGTATTGAAAGAGATATGCAAAAATACATATAAAACAATGTAAATTTGTTTCAAAATATATATACGAATACAAATAAAAAAACGTAGATTTCTATAAAAATATATATACAAAATACACAAAATTAAGTAAATACGTATAAAAAATGTATACAAAATACACATAAAATAATGTAAATTCGAATTAAAATAAATAAACAAAACACCAATAAAAGAATGTGTATTTGGATAAATATAAATATACTAAATACACATACAAATTAAACATAAAATAAGGTAGATTTGTAATAAAATATATGTACAAAATACACATAAAATAATGTAAATTTATATGAAAATATATATACAAATACACGTAAAATACCATGAATTTGTATAAAAATATATATTCAAAATATATATTAAATAATGTAAAAGCGTATAAAAATATATATACAAAGTACATATAAAATAAAAATTAAGATGCAAAATACCTATAAAATAACGCATTTTTTATAAAATTATTGATAACAAAATACTCATAAAATATTTGAACTTGTATTAAAATAAATATACAAAATGCACATACAATAAGGTAAATTTGTATTGAAATAGATATGCGAAATACATATAAAATAATGTAAATTTGTTTCAAAATATATATACGAATACACATAAAATAACGTAGATTTCTATAAAAATACATATAAAAAATACACATAAAATTAAGTAAGTACGTATAAAGAAAATGTATACAAAATACACATAAAATAATGTAAATTCGTATAAATGTAAATAAACAATATACCAATAAAAGAATGTGTATTTGTATAAATACAAATATAAAAAATGCACATAAAATAACGTTAATTTATATAAATCTATATACATAAAATAACGCAAATTTCTATAAAAATATATATATAAAAATGAAGATTAAATAAATTTGCATAAAAATATATATACAAAACACACATTAGATAATGTAAATGAGTATAAAAATATGTATACAAAATACCTATGAAATAATCTAAATTCGTATCGAATTAAATTAAGAAATACCAATAAAATAATGTAATTTTGGATGAAAATATATATACAAAATGCACATAAAATAACCTAAATACAAATACAAATATACACATTAAATAATTTAAAATTGAATGAAATAAATATACAAAATAAACATAAAATAAGGTAAATTTGTAATGAAATATAAGAAAAAATACACATAAAATAATATAAATTTGTATGAAAATATATATACAAATACACATTAAATAACATGAATTTGTATAAAATTTGTATCAAAATATATACTTATACACAAAATAAAATAACGTAATTTTTTTATGAAAATGTATATTCAAAATACACATAAAATAGTTTAAATACGTAGAAAAATATATATACAAAAAACACATAAAATAATGTAAATATGTATGAAAATATATAAACAAATACACATAAAATAATGTAAATATGTATAAAAAAATATATACAAAAAACACATAGAATAATGTTAAATCGTATCAAAATAAATAAAGAGAATATCAATAAAATAATGTAAATTTGTATGAAAATAAAGATGCAAAATATCTATATATTAACGCATATTTGCATAAAAATATATATACAAAAATACATATAAAATAATTAAATTTGTATTAAAATAAATATACAAAATGCACGTACAATAAAGTAAATTTGTATTGAAATAGATATGCAAAATACACATTAATAATGTAAATTTGTATCAAAATATATATACGAATACTCATAAAATAGAGTAAATTTCTATGAAAATATACATACAAAATATATATACAAAATACACATATAACTAGTTAAATTTGTATTTAAATATATGTACAAAAACACATAAAATAATGTAGATTTGTATGAAATGAAAACAAATACATTTTATATAAAATATATATACAAAATACACATAGAATAATGTAAAATCATATCAAAATAAATACACAGAATATCAATAAAATAATGTAAATTTGTATGAAAATAAAGATGCAAAATACCCATAAAATAAAACATATTTTTATAAAAATACGTATACAAAAATACACATAGATTAATCAAATTTGTATTAAAATTAATATACAAAATCCACATACAATAAGGTAAATTTGTATTGAAAAAACATGCAAAATACACATAAAACAATGTAAATTTGTTTCAAAATATATATACGAATACACATAAAATAACGCAGATTTCTATAGAAATATATATACAAAATACACTTGAAATAATGAAAATACGTATAAAAATATATATACAAAATACACATTACATAATGTTAATTCGTGTCAAAATAAATAAAAAAAAATATCATGAAAAGAATGTGTATTTGTATGAAAATAGGTATACAAAATACACATAAAATAACCTAAATTTGTATAAAACTATAAACAAAAATACACAAAAATACTTTAAACTTGTATGAAAATAAATATACAAAAAACATATAAAATTAGGTAAATTTGTATTGAAATACATATACAAAATACACATAAAATAATGTAAATTTGAATGAAAATATATAAACATATAGACTTAAAATAACGTAAATTTGTATCAAATATATATACAAAAAACACATTAAATAATGTAAATATGTATAAAAAAATATATACAAAACACAAATAAAATAATGTAAAATCGTATCAAAATAAATACAGAAAATATTAATAAAATAATGTAAATTTGTATGAAAATTAAGATGCAAAATATCCATAAAATAACGCTTTTTTTATAAAAATATATATACGAAAAAACATAAAATATTTGATTTTGTATTAAAATAAATAGATGTACAAAATACACATAAAATAAGCTAAATTTGAATTGAAATATATATACAAAATACATAAAATAATGTAAATTTGTATCAAAATACTTATACAAATACACATATAATAACGTAAATTTGTATGAAAATATATAAACAAAATACACATTAAATAATGTAAATACGTATAAAAAAAATGTAGAAAATACACAAATAATCATGTAATTCGTATCAAAATAAATAGACAAAATACCAATAAAATAACGTAAATTTCTATGAGAAAACATATACAAAATACACATAAATAACGCAAATATCAATAAAAATATATATAATATAATATATTTTTATACATATTTAAAATATTCAATGTATATTTTGTATATATATTTTATCCAAATTTACGTTATTTTATATGTATTTGTTTATATATTTTCATACAAATTTACATTATTTTATGTGAGTTTTGTATATGTATTTCAATACAAATTTGCCTAACTTTATGTGTATTTTGCATATCTATTTTCAAACAAATTATTTTTGAGTATTTTTGTATATATTTTTATACAAATTTTAGTTATTTTATTTGTTTTTTGTATATATATTTTCCTACAAATATACATTCTTTTATTGGAATTTTGTGTATTTATTTTTTTACGAATTTACATTATTTTATGTGTATTTTATATACACATTTTCATAAAAATTTACGTTATTTTATTGTGTGTATTCGTATATATTTTGAAACAAATTTTATACAAATTCATGTTATTTTATATGTATTTGTATATATATTTTCATACAAATTGATATTATTTTATGTGTATTCTTACATATATTTTATTACAAATTTACCTTATTTTATGTTTATTTTGTATATTTATTTCATTCAATTTTGAATTATTTAATGTGTATATTTGTATTTGTATTTAGGTTATTTTATGTGTTTTCTATATATATTTTCATCCAAAATTACATTATTTTATTGTTATTTTCTTAATTTAACTCGATACGAATTTAGATTATTTCATAGGTATTTTGTATACATATTTTTATACTCATTTACATTATCTAATGTGTGTTTTGTATATATTTTTTTATGCAAACTAATTTTATGTGCATTTTTGTACATATATTTTTATAGAAACTTAAAACGTTATTTTATGTGTATTTTGTATATGTTTTCTCATACAAATTTACATTATTTAATTAGTTTTTTATTTATTTATTTTGATACGAAGGACTTGATTATTTTGTATTTTGTAAATATTTTTTTATACGTATTTACATTACTTAATGTGTATTTTGTTTATATATTTTTTCACAAATTTACGTTATTATAGTGTATTTGTTAAAAATATTTTGAAACGAATTTACTTTATTTTATGTATTTTGTATATATATTTCAATTCAAATTTAGCTTATTTTGTGTGTATTTTGTATATCTATTTTCATACAAATTTAATTACTTCTGTGTATTTTTGTATATAGTTTTATACAAATTTACGTTATTTTATGTGCATTTTGTATATTTATATTTATACAAATACACACTCTCTTATTGGTATTTTGTTTATTTATATTTATACGAATTTACATTATTTTATGTGTATTTTGTATACATTTTTGATTCGTATTTACTTAATCTTATTTGTTTTTTGTATATATATATTTATAGAAATCTACGTTATTTTATGTGTATTCGTATATATATTTTGAAAAAAAATTTCATTGTTTTATATGTATTTTGCATATATATTTCAATACAAATTTACCTTATTGTATTTGCATTTTGTATATTTATTTTAATACAAATTCAAATATTTTATGTGTATTTTGGTATATATAATTTTATAAAAAATGCGTTATTTTATAGGTATTTTGCATCTTAGTTTTCATACAAATGTACATTATTTTATTAATATTCTGTGTATATATTTTGATACGATTTTATATTATACTATTTGTGTTTTGTATATAATTTTTTATACATATTTTCATTATTTAAAGTGTATTTTTTTTAAATATATTTTATACAAATTAACGTTATTTTAAGTGTATTTGTTTATATAATTTCATTCAAATTTACATTATTTTAAGTTTATTTTGTATATGTATTTAAATACAAATTTACCTAATTTTATGTGTATTTTGTATTTTTATTTTCATACAAATTTAAATTATTTTTGTGTTTTTTTGTATAAACATATAGAGTAAATTTCTATGATAATATATATTCAAAATACATATAAAATTATGTAAATAATTATAAAAATATATATATCAAATACACCTAAAAAAAAAAATATGTATCAAAATAAATAAACAAAAATTCCGATAAAAGAACGTATATTTGTAGGAAAATAAATATACAAAATACACATAAAATTACGAAAATTTGAATAAAAATAATACAAAAAAACAAAAAAATAAATTTCAATTTGTATGAAAATAGATATACAAAATACACATATAATTAGTTAAATTTGTATTTAAATACATGTACAAAATACACATAAAATAATGTAAATTTGTATGAAATGAAAACAAGTTCACATAAAATAACGTAAATTTGTATAAAATAGATATATAAAATATACATAGAATAATGTAAAATCGTATCAAAATAAATACACAGAATATCAATAAAATAATGTATGAAAATAAAGATGCAAAATACCCATAAAACAAAGCATATTTTTTTAAAAAATACATATACAAAAATACACATAGAATAATTAAATGTGTAATAAAATTAATATACAAAATGCACGTACAATAAGGTAAATTTGTATTAAAAAAATATACAAAATGCACATAAAAGTGTAAATTTGTTTAAAAATCTATATACGAATACACATAAAATAACGTAGATTTCTATAGAAATATATATACAAAATACACATGAAATGATGTAAATACGTATAAAAATATATATATACAAAATACACATTAAATAATTTAAATTCTCGTCAAATAGATAAACAAAATATCAATAAAAGAATGTGTATATGTATGAAAATAAATACACAAAATACACATAAAATTAGGTAAATTTGTATTGAAATACATATACAAAATACACATAAAATAATGGAAATTTGAATAAAAATATATAAACATATACACTTAAAATAACGTAAATTTGTATCATATATATATATATATATACAAAATACACATTAAATAATGTAAATATGTATAAAAAAAGTATATACAAAACACAAATAGAATAATGTAAAATCGTATCAACAATAAATACACAGAATATTAATAAAATAATGTAAATTTGTATGAAAAGAAAGATGCAAAACAGCCATAAAATAACGCATTTTTTATAAAAATATACATACCAAAATACACATAAAATATTAAAATTTGCATTAAAATAAATATAAAAAATGCACATACTATAAGGTAAATGTGTATTGAAATAGATATGCAAAATACATATAAAACAATGTAAATTTGTTTCAAAATATATATACGAATACACATAAAATAACGTAGATTTTTATAAAAATATATACAAAATACACATAAAATGAAGTAAATACGCATAGAAAAATGAATACAAAATATACATAAAAATCGTATCAAAATAAATAAACAAAATACCAGTAAAAGAATGTGTATTTGTATAAATATATTTATACAAAATACACATAAAATATCGTAAATTTGTATAAAACTATATACAAAAATACACAGAAGTAATTAAATTTGTATGAAAATATATATACAAAATACAGCTAAAATAAGCTAACTTTGAATTGAAATGTACATACAAAATACATAAAATAATGTAAATCTGTATCAAAATATTTATACAAATACATATAACAACGTAGACTTGTTTAAAAATATATAAACAAAATACACATTAGTAATGTAAATACTTATAAAAAATATGTACAAAATACACATATAATCATGTAATTCGTATCAAAATAAATAAACAAAATAGCAATAAAATAATGTAAATTTGTATGAGAAAACATATACAAATAACGCAAATTTCTTTAAAAATATATGTACAAAAATGCACATAAAATAAAGTAAATTTACAAAAAAATATATATACAAAACACACTTTAAATAATGTAAATGCGTACATAAAATAACCTAAATTTGTATAAAACTATATACAAAAATACACAAAAATAATTTAAATTTGTTTGAAAAGAAATATACAAAATACACATAAAATTAGGTAAATTTGTATTGAAATACATATACAAAATACACATCAAATAATGTAAATTTGATTGAAAATATATAAACAAATACACTTAAAATAACGTAAATTTGTATAAAATATATATGCAAGATACACATTAAATAATGTAAATGTGTATAAAAAATATATATACAAAAAAAAATAGAATAATGTAAAATCGTATCAAAATAAATACACAGAATATCAATAAAATAATGTAAATTTGAATAAAAATAAAGATGCAAAATTCCCAAAAATTATCGCATTTTTTATAAAAATATATTTAACCAAAATACACATAAAATATTATCAAATAATACGAAAATACATATCAAATAATGTAAATTCGTGTCAAAATAAATAAACAAAATATCATGAAAAGAATGTGTATTTGTATGAAAATAGATAATAGATAATAAATTTGTATAAAATATATATGCAAGATACACATTAAATAATGTAAATATGTAAAAAAAGTATATACAAAAAACAAATAGAATAATGTAAAATCGAATCAAAATAAATACACCGAATATTAATAAAAATAATGTAAATTTGTATGAAAATAAAGCTGCAAAATTCCCATAAAATAGCGCATTTCTTATAAAAATATATATACCAAAATACACATAAATTTTTTAAATTTGTATTGAAATGAATATACAAAATGCACATGCAATAAGGTAAATTTGTATTGAAAGAGATATGCAAAAATACATATAAAACAATGTAAATTTGTTTCAAAATATATACGAATACAAATAAAAAAACGTAGATTTCTATAAAAATATATATACAAAATACACATAAAATTAAGTAAATACGTATAAAAAAAATGTATACAAAATACACATAAAATAATGTAAATTCGAATTAAAATAAATAAACAAAATACCAATAAAAGAATGTGTATTTGAATAATTATAAATATTCAAAATACACATACAAAAAAAACATAAAATAAGGTAGATTTGTAATAAAATATATGTACAAAATACACATACAATAATGTAAATTTATATGAAAATATATATACAAATACACATATAATACCATGAATTTGTATAAAAATATATATTCAAAATATATATTAAATAATGTAAAAGCGTATAAAAATATATATACAAAGTACATATAAAATGATAATTAAGATGCAAAATACCTATAAAATAACGCAATTTTTTAAAATTATTGATACCAAAATACACATAAAATATTTGAACTTGTATTAAAATAAATATACAAAATGCACATACAATAAGGTAAATTTGTATTGAAATAGATATGCAAAATACATATAAAATAATGTAAATTTGTTTCAAAATATAAATACGAATACACATAAAATAACGTAGATTTCTATAAAAATACATTTACAAAATACACATAAAATTAAGTAAATACGTATAAAAAATGTATACAAAATACACATAAAATAATGTAAATTCGTATAAATGTAAATAAACAATATACCAATAAAAGAATGTGTATTTGTATAAATATAAATATACAAAATGCACATAAAATAACGTAAATTTATATAAAACTATATACATAAAATAACGCAAATTTCTATAATGATATATGTACAAAAATGAACATTAAATAAATTTGCATAAAAATATATATACAAAACACACATTAGATATTGTAAATGAGTATAAAAATATATATACAAAATACCTATGAAATAATCTAAATTCGTATCGAATTAAATTAAGAAATACCAATAAAATAATGTAATTTTGGATGAAAATATATATACAAAATACGCATAAAATAACCTAAATACAAATACAAATATACACATAAAATAATTTAAAATTGAATGAAATAAATATACAAAATAAACATAAAATAAGGTAAATTTGTAATGAAATATATGAAAAAATACACATAAAATAATATAAATTTGTATGAAAATATATATACAAATACACATTAAATAACATGAATTTGTATAAAATTTGTATCAAAATATATACTTATACACACAATAAAATAACGTAATTTTTTTATGAAAATGTATATACAAAATACACATAAAATAATTTAAATACGTAGAAAAATATATATACAAAAAACACTTAAAATAATGTAAATATGTATGAAAATATATAAACAAATACACATAAAATAATGTAAATTTGGATAAAATATATATACAAAATGAACATTAAATAATGTAAATATGTATAAAAAAAATATACACAAAAAACACATAGAATAATGTTAAATCGTATCAAAATAAATAAAGAGAATATCAATAAAATAATTTAAATTTGTATGAAAATAAAGATGCAAAATATCCATATAATAACGCATATTTGCATAAAAATATATATACAAAAATACATATAAAATAATTAAATTTGTATTAAAATAAATATACAAAATGCACGAGCAAAAAATTAAATTTGTATTGAAATAGATATGCAAAATACACATTAATAATGTAAACTTGTATCAAAATATAAATACTAATACTCATAAAATAGAGTAAATTTCTATGAAAATATACATACAAAATAGATATACAAAATATACATATAACTAGTTAAATTTGTATTTAAATACATGTAAAAAAAACACATAAAATAATGTAGATTTGTATGAAATGAAAAAAAATACATTTTATATAAAATATATATACAAAATACCCATAGAATAATGTAAAATCATATCAAAATAAATACACAGAATATCAATTAAATAATGTAAATTTGTATGAAAATAAAGATGCAAAATACCCATAAAATAAAGTATATTTTTATAAAAATACATATACAAAAATACACATAGATTAATCAAATTTGTATTAAAATTAATCTACAAAATGCACATACAATAAGGTAAATTTGTATTGAAAAAATATGCAAAATACACATAAAACAATGTAAATTTTTTTCAAAATATATATACGAATACACATAAAATAAAGCAGATTTCTATAGAAATATATATACAAAATACTCTTGAAATAATACAAATACGTATAAAAATATATATACAAAATACTCATTAAATAATGTTAATTCGTGTCAAAATAAATAAACAAAATATCATGAAAAGAATGTGTATTTGTATGAAAATAGATATACAAAATACACGTAAAATAACCTAAATTTGTATAAAACTATAAACAAAAATACATAAAAATAATTTAAACTTGTATGAAAATAAATATTCAAAAAACATATATAAAATTAGGTAAATTTGTATTGAAATACATATACAAAATACACATAAAATAATTTAAATTTGAATGAAAATATATAAACATATAGACTTAAAATAACGTAAATTTGTATCAAATATATATACAAAAAACACATTAAATAATGTAAATATGTATAAAAAAATATATACAAAACACAAATAAAATAATGTATAATCGTATCAAAATAAATTCAGAAAATATTAATAAAATAATGTAAATTTGTACGAAAATTAAGATGCAAAATACCCATAAAATAACGCGTTTTTTATAAAAATATATATACGAAAAAACATAAAATATTTGATTTTGTATTAAAATAAATAGATATACAAAATACACATAAAATAAGCTAAATTTGAATTGAAATATATATACAAAATACATAAAATAATGTAAATTTGTTTCAAAATACTTATACAAATACACATATAATAACGTAAATTTGTATAAAAATATATAAACAAAATACACATTAAATAATGTAAATACGTATAAAAAAAATTTAGAAAATACACAAATAATCATGTAATTCGTATCAAAATAAATAGACAAAATACCAATAAAATAATGTAAATTTCTATGAGAAAACATATACAAAATACACATAAATAACGCAAACATCAATAAAAATATATATAATATAATATATTTTTATACATATTTAAAATATTTAATGTATATTTTGTATATATATTTTATCCAAATTTACGTTATTTTATATGTATTTGTTTATGTATTTTCATACAAATTTACATTATTTTATGTGAGTTTTGTATATGTATTTCAATACAAATTGCCTAACTTTATGTGTATTTTGCATATCTATTTTCAAACAAATTTAAATTATTTTTGAGTATTTTTATATATATTTTTATACAAATTTTAGTTATTTTTTTTGTATATATATTTTCCTACAAATATACATTTTTTTATTGGAATTTTGTGTATTTATTTTTACAATTTACATTATTTTATGTGTATTTTGTATATATATTTTTCTACGTATTTAAATTATTTTTGTGTATTTTATATATACATTTACGTTATTTTATTGTGTGTATTCGTATATATTTTGAAACAAATTTCATACAAATTCGTGTTATTTTATGTGTATTTGTATATATATTTTCATACAAATTAATATTATTTTATGTGTATTCTTACATATATTTCATTACAAATCTACCTTATTTTATGTTTATTTTGTATATTTATTTCATTCAATTTTAAACTATTTAATGTGTATATTTGTATTTGTATTTAGGTTATTTTATGTGTGTTTTCTATATATATTTTCATCCAAAATTACATTATTTTATTGTTATTTTCTTAATTTAACTCGATACGAATTTAGATTATTTCATAGGTATAGTATACATATTTTTATAATCTTCTACATTATCTAATGTGTGTTTTGTATATATTTTTTTATGCAGACTATTTTATGTGCATTTTGTACATATATTTTATAGAAACTTAAAACGTTATTTTATGTGTATTTTGTATATGTTTTCTCATACAAATTTACATTATTTAATTAGTTTTTTTTTATTTATTTTGATACGAATGATTTGATTATTTGTGTATTTTGTAAATATTTTTTTATACGTATTTACATTACTTAATGTGTATTTTGTTTATATATTTTTTACAAATTTACGTTATTATATGTGTATTTGTTAAAAATATTTTGAAACGAGTTTACTTTATTTTATGTATTTTGTATATATATATATATCAATTCAAATTTAGCTTATTTTGTGTGTATTTTGTATATCTATTTTCATACAAATTTAATTACTTCTGTGTATTTTTGTATATAGTTTTATACAAATTTACGTTATTTTATGTGCATTTTGTTTATTTATATTTATACGAATTTACATTATTTTATGTGTATTTTGTATACATTGTTGATTCGTATTTACTTAATTTTATTTGTATTTTGTATATATATATATATATATATATATATATATATATATATATATATATATATATATATATTTATAGAAATCTACGTTATTTTATGTGTATTCGTATATATATTTTGAAACAAATTTACATTGTTTTATATGTATTTTGCATATCCATTTCAATACAAATTTACCTTATTGTATTTGCATTTTGTATATTTATTTTAATACAAATTCAAATATTTTATGTGTATTTTGGTATATATAATTTTATAAAAAATGCGTTATTTTATAGGTATTTTGCATCTTAGTTTTCATACAAATGTACATTATTTTATTAATATTCTGTGTGTTTATAGTTGATACGATTTTATATTATGCTATTTGTGTTTTGTATATATTTTTTATACATATTTTCATTATTTAAAGTGTATTTTTTATATATATTCTATACAAGTTAACGTTATTTTAAGTGTATTTGTTTATATAATTTCATTCAAATTTACATTATTTTAAGTGTATTTTGTATATGTATTTAAATACAAATTTAACTAATTTTATGTGTATTTTGTATATTTGTTTTCATTCAAATTTATATTATTATTATTTTTTTTGTATAAATATATAGAGTAAATTTCTATGATAATATATATTCAAAATACATATAAAATTATATAAATAAGTATAAAAATATATATATCATATACACTTAAAAAAAAAAAAATTCGTATAAAAAATTAAACAAAATTCCGATAAAATAACGTATATTTGTAGGAAAATAAATATACAAAACACACATAAAACTACGAAAATTTGAATAAAAATATATACAAAAAAACAAAAAAATAAATTTCAATTTGTATGAAAATAGATATACAAAATACACATATAATTAGTTAAATTTGTATTTAAATACATGTACAAAATACACATAAAATAATGTAAATTTGTATGAAATGAAAACAAATTCACATAAAATAACGTACATTTGTATAAAATAGATATACAAAATATACATAGAATAATGTAAAATCGTATCAAAATAAATACACAGAATATCAATAAAATAATGTAATTTTGTATGAAAATAAAGATGCAAAATACCCATAAAATAAAGCATATTTTTTTAAAAATACATATACAAAAATACACACAGAATAATTAAATGTGTATTAAAATTAATATACAAAATGCACGTACAATAAGATAAATTTGTATTGAAAAAATATACAAAATGCATATAAAAGTGTAAATTTGTATAAAAATCTATATACGAATACACATAAAATAACATAGATTTCTATGGAAATATATATACAAAATACACATGAAATGATGTAAATACGTATAAAAATATATATATACAAAATACACATTAAATAATTTAAATTATCGTGTAAATAAATAAACAAAATATCAATAAAAGAATGTGTATTTGTATGAAAATAAATATACAAAATACACATAAAATTATGTAAATTTGTATTGAAATACATATACAAAATACACATAAAATAATGGAAATTTGAATGAAAATATATAAACATATACACTTAAAATAACGTAAATTTGTATCAAATATATATACACATTAAATAATGTAAATATGTATAAAAAAATATATACAAAACACAAATAGAATAATGTAAAATCGTATCAACAATAAATACACAGAATATTAATAAAATAATGTAAATTTGTATGAAAATAAAGATGCAAAATAGCCATAAAATAACGCATTTTTTATAAAAATATATATACCAAAATACACATAAAATATTAAAATTTGTATTAAAATAAATATAAAACATGCACATACTATAAGGTAAATTTGTATTGAAATAGATATGCAAAATACATATAAAACATTGTAAATTTCTTTCAAAATACACAAAATAACGTAGATTTCTATAAAAATATATACAAAATACACATAAAATGAAGTAAATACGTATAAAAAAATGAATACAAAATATACATAAAAATAGTATCCAAATAAATAAACAAAATACCAGTAAAAGAATGTGTATTTGTATAAATATAAATATACAAAATACACATAAAATATCGTAAATTTGTATAAAACTATATACAAAAATACACAGAAGTAATTAAATTTGTATGAAAATATATATACAAAACACACCTAAAATAAGCTAAATTTGAATTGAAATGTACATACAAAATACATAAAATAATGTAAATCTGTATGAAAATATTTATACAAATACATATAATAACGTAGATTTGTCTAAAAATATATAAACAAAATACACATTAAGTAAAGTAAATACGTATAAAAATATGTACAAAATACACATATAATCATGTAATAGATATGCAAAATACATATAAAAAAATGTAAATTTGTTTCAAAATATATATACGAATACACATAAAATAACGTAGATATCTATAATAATATATAGAAAATACACATAAAATGAAGTAAATACGTATAAAAAAATTAATACAAAATACCAGTAAAAGAAAATGTATTTGTATAAATATAAATATACAAAATTCACATAAAATATCGTAAATTTGTATAAAACTATAATAAAAAATACACAGAAGTTATTAAATTTGTATGAAGATATAAATATACAAAATACAGCTAAAATAAGCTAAATTTGAATTGAAATGTACATACAAAATACATAAAATAATGTAAATCTGTATCAAAATATTTATACAAATACATATAATAACGTAGCTTTGTTGAAAAATATATAAACAAAATACACATTAAGTAATGTAAATACGTATAAAAAATATGTACAAAATACACATATAATCATGTAATTCGTATCAAAATAAATAAACAAAATAGCAATAAAATAATGTAAATTTGTATGAGAAAACATATACAAATAACGCAAATTTCTATAAAAATATATGTACAAAAAAGCACATAAAATAAAGTAAATTTGCATAAAAATATATATACAAAACACACACTAAATAATGTAAATGCGTAAATAAAATAGCCTAAATTTGTATAAAAGTATATACAAAAATACACAAAAATTATTTAAATTTGTTTGAAAAGAAATATATAAAATACACATAAAATTAGGTAAATTTGTATTGAAATACATATACAAAATACACATCAAATAATGTAAATTTGAATGAAAATATATAAACAAATACACTTAAAATAACGTAAGTTTGTATAAAATATATATGCAAGATACACATTAAATAATGTAAATGTGTATAAAAAAATATATACAAAAAACAAATAGAATAATGTAAAATCGTATAAAAATAAATACACAGAATATCAATAAAATAATGTAAATTTGTATAAAAATAAAGATGCAAAATTCCCAAAAATTATCGCATTTTTTATAAAAATATATATACCAAAATACACATAAAATATTTAAATTTGTATTGAAATAAATATATAAAACGCATATACAGTAACGTAAATTTGTATTGAAAGAGATATTAAAAAATACATATAAAACAATGTAAATTTGTTTCAAAATATATATACGAATACACATAAAATAAAGTAGATTTCTATAGAAATATATATACAAAATACATATGAAATTATGTAAATACGTATAAAAATATATATACAAAATACATATCAAATAATGTAAATTCGTGTCAAAATAAATAAACAAAATATCATGAAAAGAATGTGTATTTGTATAAAAATATATAATAGATAATAAATTTGTATAAAATATATGTGCAAGATACACATTAAATAATGTAAATATGTATAAAAAAAAGTATATACACAACACAAATAGAATAATGTAAAATCGTATCAAAATAAATACACCGAATATTAATAAAATAATGTAAATTTGTATGAAAATAAAGATGCAAAATTCCCATAAAATAGCACATTTCTTATAAAAATATATATACCAAAATACACATAAAATATTTAAATTTGTATTGAAATAAATATACAAAATGCACATACAATAAGGTAAATTTGTATTGAAAGAGATATGCAAAAATACATATAAAACAATGTAAATTTGTTTCAAAATATATATACGAATACAAATAAAAAAACGTAGATTTCTATAAAAATATATATATACAAAATACACATAAAATTAAGTAAATACGTATAAAAAAATGTATACAAAATACACATAAATTAATGTAAATTCGAATTAAAATAAATAAACAAAATACCAATAAAAGAATGTGTATTTGGATAAATATAAATATACTAAATACACATACAAAATAAACATAAAATAAGGTAGATTTGTGATAAAATATATGTACAAAATACACATAAAATAATGTAAATTTATATGAAAATATATATACAAATACACATAAAATACCATGAATTTGTATAAAATATATATTCAAAATATATATTAAATAATGTAAAAGCGTATAAAATATATATACAAAGTACATATAAAATGAAAATTAAGATGCAAAATACCTATAAAATAACGCATTTTTAAAATTATTGATACCAAAATACACATAAAATATTTGAACTTGTATTAAAATAAATATACAAAATGCACATACAATAAGGTAAATTTGTATTGAAATAGATATGCAAAATACATATAAAATAATGTAAATTTGTTTCAAAATATATATACGAATACACATAAAATAACGTAGATTTCTTTAAAATACATATACAAAATACACATAAAATTAAGTAAATACGAATAAAAATGTATACAAAATACACATAAAATAATGTAAATTCGTATAAATGTAAATAAACAATATACCAATAAAAGAATGTGTATTTGTATAAATATAAATATACAAAATGCACATAAAATAACGTAAATTTATATAAAACTATATACATAAAATAACGCAAATTTCTATAAAATATATGTACAAAATGAACATAAAATAAATTTGCATAAAAATATATATACAAAACACACTTTAGATAATGTAAATGAGTATAAAAATATATATACAAAATACCTATGAAATAATCTAAATTCGTATCGAATTAAATTAAGAAATACCAATAAAATAATGTAATTTTGGATGAAAATATATATACAAAATACACATAAAATAACCTAAATACAAATACAAATATACACATAAAATAATTTAAAATTGAATGAAATAAATATACAAAATAAACATAAAATAAGGTAAATTTGTAACGAAATATATGAAAAAATACACATAAAATAATATAAATTTGCATGAAAATATATATACAAATACACATTATATAACATGAATTTGTATAAAATTTGTATCAAAATATATACTTATACACACAATAAAATAACGTAATTTTTTTATGAAAATGTATATACAAAATACACATAAAATAATTTAAATACGTAGAAAAATATATATACAAAAAACACATAAAATAATGTAAATTTGTATGAAAATATATAAACAAATACACATAAAATAATGTAAATTTGGATAAAATATATATACAAAATGAACATTAAATAATGTAAATATGTATAAAGAAATATATAAAATATACATAGAATAATGTTAAATCGTATCAAAATAAATAAAGAGAATATCAATAAAATAATGTAAATTTGTATTAAAATAAAGATGCAAAATATCCATATAATAACGCATATTTGCATAAAAATATATATACAAAAATACATATAAAATAATTAAATTTGTATTAAAATAAATATACAAAATGCACGTACAATAAAGTAAATTTGTATTGAAATAGATATGCAAAATACACATCAATAATGTAAATTTGTATCAAAATATATATACGAATACTCATAAAATAGAGTAAATTTCTATGAAAATATACATACAAAATAGATATACAAAATACACATATAACTAGTTAAATTTGTATTTAAATACATGTACAAAAAACACATTAAATAATGTAGATTTGTATGAAATGAAAACAAATACATTTTATATAAAATATATATACAAAACACACATAGAATAATGTAAAATCATATCAAAATAAATACACAGAATATCAATAAAATAATGTAAATTTGTATGAAAATAAAGATGCAAAATACCCATAAAATAAAGCATATTTTTATAAAAATACATATACAAAAATACACATAGATTAATCAAATTTGTATTAAAATTAATATACAAAATGCACATACAATAAGGTAAATTTGTATTAAAAAAATATGCAAAATACACATAAAACAATGTAAATTTGTTTCAAAATATATATACGAATACACATAAAATAACGCAGATTTCTATAGAAATATATATACAAAATACACTTGAAATAATGTAAATACGTATAAAAATTTATATACAAAATACACATTAAATAATGTTAATTCGTGTCAAAATAGATAAACAAAATATCATGAAAAGAATGTGTATTTGTATGAAAATAGATATACAAAATACACATAAAATAACCTAAATTTGTATAAAACTATATACAAAAATACACAAAAATAATTTAAACTTGTACGAAAATAAATATACAAAAAACATATAAAATTAGGTAAATTTGTATTGAAATACATATACAAAATACACATAAAATAATGTAAATTTGAATGAAAATATATAAACATATAGACTTAAAATAACGTAAATTTGTATCAAATATATATACAAAAAACACATTAAATAATGTAAATATGTATAAAAAAATATATACAAAACACAAATAAAATAATGTAAAATCGTATCAAAATAAATACAGAAAATATTAATAAAATAATGTAAATTTGAATGAAAATTAAGATGCAAAATACCCATAAAATAACGCATTTTTTATAAAAATATATATACGAAAAAACATAAAATATTTGATTTTGTATTAAAATAAATAGATATACAAAATACTCATAAAATAAGCTAAATGTGAATTGAAATATATATACAAAATACATAAAATGATGTAAATTTGTATCAAAATACTTATACAAATACACATATAATAACGTAAATTTGTATAAAAATATATAAACAAAATACACATTAAATAATGTAAATACGTATAAAAAAATGTAGAAAATACACAAATAATCATGTAATTCGTATCAAAATAAATAGACAAAATACCAATAAAATAATGTAAATTTCTATGAGAAAACATATACAAAATACACATAAATCACGCAAATATCAATAAAAATATATATAATATAATATATTTTTATACATATTTAAAATATTTAATGTATATTTTGTATATATATTTTATCCAAATTTACGTTATTTTATATGTATTTGTTTATATATTTTCATACAAATTTACATTATTTTATATGAGTTTTGTATATGTATTTCAATACAAATTTGCCTAGCTTTATGTGTATTTTGCATATCTATTTTCAAACAAATTTAAATTATTTATGTGTATTTTTGTATATATTATACAAATTTTAGTTATTTATTTGTTTTTGTATATATTTTCCTAAATATACATTCTTTTATTGGAATTTTGTGTATTTAATTTTACGAATTTACATTATTTTATGTGTATTTTATATATATTTTCTACGTATTTAAATTACTTTATGTGTATTTATATATACATTTTCATAAAATTTACGTTATTTTATTGTGTGTATTCGTATATATTTTGAAACAAATTTTATACAAATTCATGTTATTTTATGTGTATTTGTATATATTTTCATACAAATTTATATTATTTTATGTGTGTTCTTACATATATTTTATTACAAATTTACCTTATTTTATGTTTATTTTGTATATTTATTTCATTTAATATAATCAAATTTAAATTTATTGTATATGCATTTTGTATATTAATTTTAATACAAATTTAATTATTCTATTTGTATTTTCTATATGTATTTTTATAAAAATATGCTTCATTTTATGGGTATTTTGCATCTTTATTTTCATACAAATTTACGTTATTTTATTGATACTCTGCTCATTCATTTTGATACGATTTGACATTATTCTATGTGTATTTTGTATATATTTTTCATTCAAATTCACGTTATTTTATGTGTATTTGTTTATATATTTTGACACAAATTTACAATATTTTATGGAAACTTTGTATATATATTTCAAAGAAATTTACCTAATTTTATGTGTATTTTGAATATCTATTTTCATACAAACTCAAATTATTTTTATGTATTTTTCTATATATTTCAATACAAATTTTAGATAGGTTATGTGTATTTTGAAAATCTATTTTCATTCAAATATATATTATTTTATTGGTATTTTGTTGATTTATAGATACGAATTTACATTATTTTATATGTACTTTGTATATATATTTTTATACGCATTTACATAATTTAATATTTATTTTGAATATATAATTTTATACAAATTCATGGTATTTTATGTGTATTTGTATATATATTTTCATATAAATTTACATTATTTTATGTGTATTTTGTACATATATTTCATTACAAATTTACCTTATTTTATGTTTATTTTGTATCTGTATTTTGTACATTTATATTTATACAAATACACATTCTTTTATTGGTATTTTGTTTATTTATTTTGTTTCGAATTTACATTATTTTATGTTTATTTTGTTTACATTTTTTTATACGTATTTACTTAATTTTATGTGTATTTTGTATATACATATATTTTGAAACAAATTTACATTGTTTTATATGTACAATAAGGTAAATTTGTATTGAAATAGATATGCAAAATACATATAAAGCAATGAAAATTTGTTTCAAAATATGTATACGAATACACATAAAATAACGTAGATTTCTATAAAAATATATATACAAAATTCACATAAAATGAAGTAAATACGTATAAAAAAATGTATACAAAATACACATAAAATAATGTAAATTCGTATCAAAATAAATAAACAAAATACCAATAAAAGAATGTGTATTTGTATAAATATAAATATACAAAATACACATAAAATAACGTAAATTTATATAAAACTATATACAAAAATACTCAGAAGTAGTTAAATTTGTATGAAAATATATACAAAATACACACAAAATAAGCTAAATTTGAATTGAAATATATATACAAAATACATGAAATAAAGTAAATTTGTATCAAAATATTTATACAAATACACATATAATAACGTAAATTTGTATAAAAATATATAAACAAAATACACATTAAATAATGTAAATACGAATAAAAAAAAATGTGTACAAAATACACATATAATCATGTAATTCGTATCAAAATAAATTAACAAAATACCAATAAAATAACATAAATTTGTATGAGTAAACGTGTATAAATATAAACGTACAAAATACACATACAAAATAAACATAAAATAAGGTAAATTTGTAATAAAATATATATACAAAATACACATAAAATAATGTAAATTTATATGAAAATATATATACAAATACACATAAAATACCATGAATTTGTATAAAATTATATATTCAAAATAAATATTAAATAATGTAAATGCGTATAAAAATATATATAAAAAGCACATATAAAATAATGTTAGTTCGTATTAATATAAATCAACAAAATACCATCAAAATAATATATATTTGAATGAAAATAGATTTACAAAATACACATAACATAATTAAAATTTGTATTGAAATATATACATATATACATATAAATAATTTGAGTTTGTATGAAAATAGATAATCAAAATACACATAAAACTAGGTAAATTTCTTTTGAAATATATATACAAAATACCCGTAGAATAATGTCAAATCGTATCAAAATAAATGAGCTGAATATCGATAAAATAACGTAAATTTGTATGAAAATAAAGATGCAAAATACCTATAAAATAAAGCATATTTTTATAAAAATGCATATACAAAAATACACATAGAATAATTAAATTTGTATTAAAATTAATATACAAAATTCATATACAATAAGGTAAATTTGTATTGAAAAAATATGCAAAATACACATAAAAGTGTAAATTTGCTTAAAAATCTATATACGAATACACATAATATAACGTAGATTTCTATAGAAATATATATACAAAATACACATGAAATGATGTAAATACGTATAAAAATATATATACAAAATACACATTAAATAATTTAAATTCTCGTCAAAATGAATAAACAAAATATCAATAAAAGAATGTGTATTTGTATCAAAATAGATATACAAAATACTCATAAAATAACCAGTTTGTATAAAACTATATACAAAAATACACAAAAATAATTTGAATTTGTATGAAAATAAATATACAAAATACACATAAAATTAGGTAAATTTGTATTGAAATACATATAGAAAATACACATAAAATAATGGAAATTTGAATGAAAATATATAAACATATACACTTAAAATAACGTAAATTTGTATCAAATATATATACAAAATACTAATTAAATAATGTAAATATGTATAAAAAATATATACAAAACACAAATAGAATATTGTAAAATCGTATCAAAATAAATACACAGAATATTAATTAAATAATGTAACTTTGTATGAAAATAAAGATGCAAAATAGCCATAAAATAACGCATTTTTTATAAAAATATATATACCAAAATACACATAAAATATTAAAATTTGTATTAAAATAAATATAAAAAATGCACATACTGTAAGGTAAATTTGTATTGAAATAGATATGCAAAATACATTAAAACAATGTAAATTTGTTTCAAAATATATATACGAATACACATAAAATAACGAAGATTTCTATAAAAATATATACAAAATACACATAAAATGAAGTAAATACGTATTAAAAAATGAATACAAAATACACATAAAAATAGTATAAAAAATAATAAACAAAATACCAGTAAAAGAATGTGTATTTGTATAAATATAAATATACAAAATACACATAAAATATCGTAAATTTGCATAAAACTATATAGAAAAATACAAAGTAATTGAATTTGTATGAAAATATATATACAAAATACAGCTAAAATAAGCTAACTTTGAATTGAAATGTACATACAAAATACATAAAATAATGTAAATCTGTATCAAAATATTAATACAAATACATATAATAACGTACTTTTGTTTAAAAATATATAAACAAAATACATATTAAGTAATGTAAATACGTATAAAAAATATGTTCAAAATACACATATAATTATGTAATTCGTATCAAAATAAATAACCAAAATAGCAATAAAATAATGTAAATTTGTATGAGAAAACATATACAAATAAAGCAGATTTCTATAAAAAATATTTGTACAAAAATGCACATAAAATAAAGTAAATTTGCAAAAAAAATATATATACAAAACACACACTAAATAATGTAAATGCGTACATAAAATAACCTAAATTTCTATAAAACTATATACAAAAATACACAAAAATAATTTAAATTTGTTTGAAAAGAAATATACAAAATACACAAAAAATTTGTAAATTTGTATTGAAGTACATATATAAAATACACATCAAATAATATGAATTTGAATGAAAATATATAAACAAATACACTTAAAATAACGTAAATTTGTATAAAATATATATGCAAGATACACATTAAATAATGTAAATGTGTATAAAAAAATATATACAAAAAAAAATAGAATAATGTAAAATCGTATCAAAATAAATACACAGAATATCAATAAAATAATGTAAATTTGTATGAAAATAAAGATGCTAAATTCCCAGAAATTATCGCGTTTTTTATAAAAAATATATATACCAAAATACACATAAAATATTTAAATTTGTATTGAAATAAATATACAAAATGCATATACAGTAAGGTAAATTTGTATTGAAAGAGATATTCAAAAATACATATAAAACAATGTAAATTTGCTTCAAAATATATATACGAATACACATAAAATAAAGTAGATATAGAAATATATATACAAAATACATATGAAATTATGTAAATACGTATAAAAATATATATACAAAATACATATCAAATAATGTAAATTCGTGTCAAAATAAATAAACAAAATATCATGAAAAGAATGTGTATTTGTATGATACTTAATTTTATTTGTATTTTGTATATATATTTTTACAGAAAACTACCTTATTTCATGTGTATTCGTATATATATTTTGAAACAAATTTACATTGTTTATATGTATTTTGCATATCTATTTTTGTGTATTCTGTATTTATTTTTGTTATACATAGAATAATGTAAAATCGTATCAAAATAAGTACACAGAATATCAATAAAATAATTTAAATTTGTATGAAAATAAAGATGCAAAATACCCATAAAATAAAGCATATTTTTTTAAAAATACATATACAAAAATACACATAGAATAATTAAATTTGTATTAAAATTAATAGACAAAATGCACATACAATAAGGTAAATTTGTATTGAAAAATACACATAAAACAGTGTAAATTTGTGTCAAAATATATATACGAATACACATAAAATAACGTTGATTTCTATAGGAATATATATACAAAATTCACATGAAATTATGTAAATACGTATAAAAATTATACAAAATACACATTAAATACTGTAAACTCGCGTCAAAATAAATAAACGAAATATCAATAAAAGAATGTGTATTTGTATGAAAAAATATATACAAAATACACATAAAATAACCTAAATTTGTTTCAAACTATATATAAAAATACACAAAAATATTTTAAATTTGTATGAATATAAATATACAAAATACCTATAAAATTAGTTAAATTTGTATTGAAATACATATACAAAATACACATAAAATAATGTAAATTTGAATGAAAAGACATAAACAAGTACACTTAAAATAACGTAAATTTGTATAAAAAAATATATACAAAACACAAATAGAATAATGTAAAATCGTATCAAAATAAATACACATAATATTAATAAAATAATGTAAATTTGTATGAAAATAAAGAGGCAAAATACCCATAAAATAACGCATTTTTTTTTTATTTATAAAAATATATATACCAAAATACACATAAAAAAATTAAATTTGTATTAAAGTAAATATATAAAAAAACACATACATTAAGGTAAATTTGTATTGAAATATATATGCAAAATACATATAAAACAATGTAAATTTGTTTCAAAATATATATACGAATACACATAAAATAACGTAGATTTCTATAAAAATATATATACAAAATACACATAAAATGAAGTAAATACGTATAAAAAAATGTATACAAAATACACATAAAATAATGTTAATTCGTATCAAAATAAATAAAAAAAATACCAATAAAAGAATGTGTATTTGTATAAATATAAATATACAAAATACACATAAAATAACGTAAATTTATATAAAACTATATACAAAAATACACAGAAGTATTTTAATTTGTATGAAAATAGATATACAAAATAAGGTAAATTCGTTTCAAATTCAATAAACAAAATTCAGATAAAAGAACGTATATTTGTAGAAAAAATAAATATACAAAATACACATAAGATAACGAAAATTTGTATGAAAATATATAAAAAATAAACAAAAATATTTCAATTTGCATGAAAATAAATATACAAAATACACATGTATATCTATTTTCACACAAATTTAATTACTTTTGTGTATTTTTGCATATAGTTTTATATAAATTTACGTTATTTTATTTGTATTTTGTATATTTATATTTATACAATACACATTCTTGTATTAGTATTTTCTTTATTTATTTTCATACGAGTATACATTATTATATGTGTATTTTGTATACCTTTTTTTTATACGTATTTACTTCATTTTATGTGTGTTTTGTATATTTATTTTCATAGAAATCTACGTTATTTTATTTGTATTCGTACATATATTTTGAAAAAAATTTACATGGTTTTATATGTATTTTTCATATCTATTTCATTACAAATTTACCTTATTGTATGTGCATTTTGTATATTTATTTTAATACAAATTCAAATATTTTATGTGTGTCTTGGTATATATATTTTGATAAAAAATGCGTTGTTTTATGGGTATTTTGTAACTTAATTTTCATACAAATTTACATTATCTTATTACTTTTCTGTGTATTTATTTTGATACGATTTTATACTATTCTATTTTTGTTTTGTATATATTTTTTTTTACATTTACATTATTTAATGTGTATCTTGCATATATATTTCATACAAATTTATTATCTATTATTTATTTTAAGTGTATTTGTTTATATATTTTCATTCAAATTTACATTATTTTATGTGTATTTTGTAAATGTATTTCAATACAGATTTACCTAATTTTATGTGTATTTTGTATATTTATTTTCATACAAATTAAAATTATTTTTGTGTATTTTTGTATATAGTTTTATACAAATTTACGTGATTTTATGTGTATATTGTATATCTATTTTCATACAAATACACATTCTTTTATTGATATTTTGTTTATTTATTTTGACGCGAATTTACATTATTTAATGTGTATTATATATATATATATATATATATATATATATATATATTTTTTATACGTGATTACATCATTTGATGTGTATTTTGTATATATATTTCTATAGAAATCTACGTTGATTTATGAGTATTCGTATTTAGAATTTGAAATAAATTTACACTGTTTTATGTGTATTTTGCATATTTTTTCAATACAAATTTACTTTATTGTATATGCATTTTGTATATTAATTTTAATACAAATTTAATTATGCTATATGTATTTTTGTATATGTATTTTTATAAAAATATGCTTTATTTTATGGGTATTTTGCATTTTTATTTTCATACAAGTTTACATTATTTTATATATATACTGATTATTTTTTTTGAAACAATTTTTCATTATTCTATGTGTATTTTGTATATCTATTTTTATACGTATTTACTTAATTTTATGTGTATTTTGTATATATATTTTTATAGAAATCTACGTAATTTTATGTGTATTCGTTAGAGCAATGGGAGGAGTAATGGGAGGGGACATCTAGCTCATAATATGACCAGGCAGCTTAGAAGTAATTCTAGAGGAGTAACAGAGGACGGGCTAAGAATCTTCTATACTAACAGCAGGAGCCTCAGAAACAAGATAGACTTACTAAGGGGTGAAGCTTGTTCAGAAAATTTTGACATAATAGCGATCACTGAGACATGGATAGACACTGCTAATAGAAATTTTAGATCAGAATTTGAAATAACGGGTTATCAGATGTTTCACAAAGACAGAAGGGGCAGAAAGGGAGGTGGAGTTGCTCTATATGTTAAAGACTCACTTAAATGTTTAGTTAACAACTCAGTCAAAACTAACATGGATTCAGAATCAGTTTGGGTGGACGTTTACAAAGGGAAAGAAAAACTAACTCTAGGAGTTATATACAGGCCACCCAACCTTAACAGGCAGGACACGAGTATATTACTACAGGAGATTGGCAGGGCGAGTATGAGTAGAAATATCTGCGTAATGGGGGACTTTAATTATAGGAATATAGACTGGGAAGATCTAGTGGGTGACCTGGAAGCCGAGGACTTTCTTGAAGTTATACAAGATAATTTTCTTAAGCAGGTAGTTACTGAGCCTACCAGAGGAGATAACATATTAGACTTAGTCCTAACCAATAATGGGAACTTGCTACGTGAATTGGAGGTGGGCGGAGAGTTAGGAAATAGTGATCACAGAACGGTTCGTTTTAGCTTAGACTGGGCGGTAACCCGAACCAAACCCAGTGTTAGTGCCAGATTTTAGAAGAGCAAACTACGAGGGGCTTCGAAGACATCTTGAAGGGGTAAACTGGGATAATTTAGGGATTCATGAGGGCCAGAACTGCGGATTGGAGAGCCAGGAGAACCAGGTAGAAATGTCTTACAATAATTTAGTTAGAGTAATAGTAGAGGGGCAAGAACAGCATATACCACAGCGAACACTTAGAAAAGAAAACAATGATCCTAAGTGGATGACTCGTGGACTAAAACACGAGATTGGGTTAAAGAAGGGAATTTATCAGAAAATAAAGAATGGGGAAACACATCTCAGGGGCCGGTACGTCGAACTATCTAGATTAGTTAAGAAAAACACCAGGATAGCAAAAAAGAACTATGAGATCAAAGTAGCAAATGAGGCGAAAAGTAATCCTAAGGGCTTCTTTCAGATGTATAGAACAAAAACACGGGAGAAAATTGGACCGCTGAAAACAAACACAGGGGAGCTAGTAGAAAATTACGAAAATATGAGCACATTGTTGAACGACTACTTCCTTTCAGTATTCACACAGGAGGATCGAACGACTATACCGGAAAGAGTTCAGGTGTACGAGGGCGGGGATGGCGATAAATTTTTTTTTTTTTTTTTACAGCAAAGGAGACAGCTCAAGAGCACAAAAAAGTAAACATTAATAAAAAAAAAGCCCGCTACTCGCTGCTCCTAAAAAGAATCCAAAGAGGTGGCCGAAAGATAAGTCAGTTTCGGGAGGAGAGGTGTCCTGATACCCTCCTCTTGAAAGAGTTCAAGTCGTAGGCAGGAGGAAATACAGATGAAGGAAGATTGTTCCAGAGTTTACCAGCGTGAGGGATGAAAGAGTGAAGATGCTGGTTAACTCTTGCATAAGGGGTTTGGACAGTATAGGGATGAGCATGAGTAGAAAGTCGAGTGCAGCGGGGCCGCGGGAGGGGGGGAGGCATGCAGTTAGCAAGTTCAGAAGAGCAGTCAGCGTGGAAATATCGATAGAAGATAGAAAGAGAGGCAACATTGCGGCGGAATTTAAGAGGTAGAAGACTATCAGTATGAGGAGGAGAGCTGATGAGACGAAGAGCCTTTGCCTCCACTCTGTCCACTAGAGCTGTGTGAGTGGAGCCCCCCCACACATGAGATGCATACTCCATACGAGGGCGGACAAGGCCCCTGTATATGGACAGCAACTGTGCAGGGGAGAAGAACTGGCGGAGACGGTACAGAACGCCCAGCCTCGAGGAAGCTGATTTAGTAAGAGATGAGATATGAAGTTTCCAGTTGAGATTTTGAGTTAAGGATAGACCGAGGATGTTTAGTGTTGAGGAAGGTGATAGCTGGGTACAGAGAGAAGGATAGAAACCGTAGGAGGGTAGTTTAGAAAGCAAAGATTTGTGCCAGACCCTATCAAAAGCTTTTGATATGTCCAGCGCAATAGCAAAAGTTTCACCGAAACGGCTAAGAGAGGATGACCAAGAGTCAGTTAAGAAGGCTAGGAGATCACCAGTAGAACGCCCCTTGCGGAACCCATACTGGCGATCAGATAGAAGGTCAGAAGTGGAAAGGTGCTTTTGAATCTTACGGTTAAGGATTGATTCAAAAGCTTTAGATAGACAAGAAAGTAAAGCAATAGGACGGTAGTTTGAGGGATTGGAGCGGTCACCCTTCTTAGGTACAGGCTGTGTGAAGGCATACTTCCAGCAAGAAGGAAAGGTAGATGTTGACAGGCAGAGGCGAAAGAGTTTGACCAGGCAGGGTAACAGCACGGAGGCACAGTTTTTAAGGACAATAGGAGGCACTCCATCAGGTCCATAAGCCTTCTGAGGATTGAGGGATATAATCATTACCAGGCAAGTAGTTCAGGATGAGATAGATAAGCTTAAGAAGAACAAGTCGCCAGGTCCTGACGGGGTATTTCCGAGGGTATTAAAGGAGTTAGGTGATATAACCAGTGACCCACTAACCGACATCTTTAAGATGTCGGTAAATACTGGCTATGTGCCGAGCCTATGGAAAGTAGCTAATGTGACGCCGATTTTTAAAAAGGGGGACAGGTCAGTTGCTTCAAACTATCGCCCAATTAGCTTAACATCGGTTATAGGGAAGATGCTGGAGTCCATAATAGCCAGGAACATTCGGGAGCATTTAGAGAAACATAGCTTAATTCACGACTCGCAGCATGGGTTCACAAAAGGTAGGTCATGCCTCACCAATCTCTTGTCCTTCTACAATAAAGTATTTGAGGCGGTTGACAGAGATGAAAATTATGATGTAATCTATCTTGATTTTAGTAAAGCGTTTGACAAAGTTCCTCACCAACGACTGTTGCTTAAATTACAGGCTCACGGAGTAGAGGGTAAAGTTTTGAACTGGGTCAAGGCGTGGCTTAGCAATAGGAAGCAAAGAGTGCAAATCAATGGTAAAAGATCTGACTGGGGATGTGTTACGAGTGGGGTCCCACAAGGTTCGGTATTAGGTCCACTTTTGTTTATTATTTATATCAATGACTTAGACACAGGAATTAGTAGTTATGTTAGTAAATTTGCAGATGATACCAAGATCGGTAGAGTAATTAAGTCGGATCAGGACGCTAGTATTCTCCAAGGTGAACTCAACAAATTATATGACTGGGCGGATAAATGGCAGATGGAGTTCAATGTAGGGAAGTGCAGTATTCTGAGTGTAGGTAGGAACAACCCCTCACATAACTATTGCTTAAATGACACTCTCATAAGTAGGTCTGGGTGCGAGAGGGATTTAGGGGTCTTAGTGAGCTCTGATCTCCGTCCAAGGGCACAATGCATTCAAGCTAGAAATCGAGCTAATAGGGTACTGGGATTTATTTCAAGGAGCGTAAGCAACAGAAGCCCCGAAGTCTTTCTCAAACTATATTTAGCATTAGTTAGACCTCATCTTGACTATGCGGTTCAGTTCTGGTCACCCTACTATAGAATGGATATCAAAATGTTAGAATCGGTGCAGAGGAGGATGACTAAGATGATTCAAGGGTTGAGAAACTTGCCATACGAGGAAAGACTCAAACAGTTAAACTTGCATTCTCTAGAAAGGCGAAGGGTGCGTGGAGACATGATCGAGGTTTATAAATGGATGAAGGGCTTTAATAAGGGAGACATTCATAAGGTTTTGTTGGTAAGAGAACCGGGTAGGACACGAAGTAACGGGTTTAAACTGGATAAATTCAGATTCAACACGGACATAGGCAAAAATTGGTTTACTAACAGGGTGGTGGATGAGTGGAATAGGCTTAGCAGTCATGTGGTGAGTGCCAATACAATTGTCACATTCAAAAATAGACTAGATAAATTCATGGACAGCGATATTAGGTGGGGTTATATACAGGGGAGCTTAGGGTCAAAGGAGCTGCCTCGTACAGGCCTACCGGCCTCTTGCAGACTCCTGCGTTCTTATGTTCTTATGTTCTTATGTATATATATTTTGAAACAAATTTACATTGTTTTATATGTATTTTTGCATATCTCTTTCAATACAAGTTTACCTTATTGTATGTGCATTTTGTATATTTATTTCAATACAAATTTAAATATTTTATGTGTATTTTGTTATATATATTTTTATAAGAAATGCGCTATTTAATGGGAATTTTGCATCTTTATTTTCATACAAATTTACATTATTTTATTAATATTCGGTGTATTTATTTTGATACGATTTCACATTATTCTATTTGTTTTTTGTATATTTTTTTTATACATATTTACATTATTTAATGTGTATCTTGCATATATATTTCATACAAATTTATTATCTATTATTTATTTTCTTACAAATACACATTCTTTTCAAGATATTTTGTTTATTTATTTTGACACGAATTTACCTTGATATGTATTTTGTATATATATTTTTATACGTATGTACATAATTTCATGTGTATTTCGTTTATATATTTCTATAGAAATCTACGTTATTTTATGTGTATTCGTATATATATTTTGAAACAAATTTACTTTGTTTTATATGTATTTTTGAATATCTCTTTCAATACATATTTACCTTACTGTATATGCATTTTGTATATTTATTTTAATACAAATTTAAATATTTTATGTGTATTTTGGTATATATATTTTTATAAAAAATGCGCTATTTTATGGGAATTTTGCATGTTTCTTTTCATACAACTTTACATTATTTTATTGATATTCTGTGTATTTATATTGATAGGATTTTACATTATTCTATTTATTTTTTGTATATATTTTTTTATACACATTTACATTATTTAATGTGTATCTTGCATATATATTTTATACAAATTTACGTTATTTTAAGTGTATTTGTTTATATATTTTCATTCAAATTTACATTATTTTATGTGTATTTTGTATATGTATTTCAATACAAATTTACCTAACTTTATGATTATTTTGTATATTTCTTTTCATACAAATTTTAAATATTTTTGTGTATTTTTGTATATAGTTTTATACAAATTTAGGTTATTTTATGTACGCATTTACATTATTTAATGTGTGTTTTGTATATATTGTTATGCAAATTTACTTTATTTTATGTGCATTTTTGTACATATATTTTTTTAGAAATTTGCGTTATTTTATGTGTATTTGAATATTTCTCATACAAATTTACATTTTATTGCTATTTTGTTTATTTATTTTGATACGAATGAAAATAGATATACAAAATATACATAAAATAAACTAAATTTGTGTTGAAATATATATACAAAATACATAAAATAATGTAAATTTGTATCAAAATATTTTAACAGATGCGCATAAAATAACGTAAATTTGTTTTAAAATATACAAAATACACATTAAATAATGTAAATATGTATAAAAAATATATACAAAACACAAATAGAATAATGTAAAATCGTATCAAAATAAATACACAGAATATTAATAAAACAATGTAAATTTTATGAAAATAAAGATGCAAAATACCCATTAAATAACGCATTTTTTATAAAAATATATAAACCAAAATACACATGAAAAAATTAATTTGTATTAAAATAAATATACAAAATACACATACAATAAGGTAAATCTGTATTGAAATAGATATGCAAAATACATATAAAACAATGTAAATTTGTTTCAAAATATGTATACGAATACACATAAAATAACGTAGATTTGTATAAAAATATATATACAAAATACACATAAAATGAAGTAAATACGTATAAGAAAATGTATACAAAATACACATAAAATAATGTAAATTCGTATCAAAATAAATAAACAAAATACCAATAAAAGAATGTGTATTTGTATAAATATAAATATACAAAATACACATAAAATAACGTAAATTTGTATAAAACTACATACAAAAATACACAAGTAATTAAATTCGTATGAAAATAGATATACAAAATACAGATAAAATTAGCTAAATTTGAATTGAAATGTATATACAAAATACATAAAATAATGTAAATTTGTATCAAAATATTTATAAAAATACATATAATAACGTAAATTTGTTTAAAAATATATAAACAAAATACAGATTAAGTAATGTAAATACGTATAAAAAATATGTACAAAATACACATATAATCATGTAATTCGTATCAAACTAAATAAACAAAATATCAATAAAATAACGTAAATTTGTATAAGAAAACATATACAAATACATATAAAATAACGCTAATTTCTATAAAAATATATGTCCAAAAATGAATGTAAAATAAATTAACTTTGGATAAAAATATATATACAAAACACACATTAAATAATGTAAATGCGTACATAAAATAACCTAAATTTGTATAAAACTATATACAAAAATACACAAAAATAATTTAAATTTGTATGAAAAGAAATATACAAAATACACATAAAATTATGTTAATTTGTATTGAAAAACATATACAAAATACACATAAAATAATGTAAATTTGAAAGAAAATATATAAACAAATACACATATAAAAACGTAAATTTGTATGAAATATATATTCAAAATACACATTAAATAATGTTAATATGTATAAAAAAAAATATATACAAAACACAAATAGAATAATGTAAAATCGTATCAAAATATATACACAGAATATTAATAAAATAATATAAATTTGTATGAAAATTAAGATGCAAAATACCTATAAAATAACGCATTTTTTATAAAATTATTGATACCAAAATACAAAAAATATTTGAATTTGTATTAAAATAAATATACAAAATGCACATACAATAAGGTAAATTTGTATTGAAATAGATATGCAAAATACATATAAAATAATGTAAATTTGTTTCAAAATATATATACGAATACACATAAAATAACGTAGATTTCTATAAAAATACATATACAAAATACACATAATATTAAGTAAATGCGAATAAAAAAATGTATACAAAATGCACATAAAATAATGTAAATTCGTATAAATGTAAATAAACAATATACCAATAAAAGAATGTGTATTTGTATAAATATAAATATACAAAATGCACATAAAATAACGTAAATTTATATAAAACTATATACATAAAATAACGCAAATTTCTATAAAAATATATGTACAAAAATGAAAAAATAAATTTGCATAAAAATATATATACAAAACACACTTTAGATAATGTAAATGAGTATAAAAATATGTATACAAAATACCTATGAAATAATCTAAATTCGTATCGAATTAAATTAAGAAAATACCAATAAAATAATGTAATTTTGGATGAAAATATATATACAAAATACACATAAAATAACCTAAATACAAATACAAATATAAACATAAAATAATTTAAAATTGAATGAAATAAATATACAAAATAAACATAAAATAAGGTAAATTTATAAAAAATATATGTAAGAAAACACATAAAATAATATAAATTTGTTTGAAAATATATATGCAAATACACATAAAATAACATGAATTTGTATAAAATTTGTTTCAAAATATATACGAATACACACAATAAAATAACGTAAATTTTTATGAAAATGTATATATAAAATACACATAAAATATTTTAAATACGTAGAAAAATATATATACAAAATACACATGAAATAATGTAAATTCTTAAATAATTAAATACCCAAAATTCCAATAAAAGAATGTATATTTGTAGGAAAATATATATACAAAAAACAAATAAAATAACTAAAATTTGTATAAAAATATATACAAAAATACACAAAAATATTTTAAATTTGTTTGAAAATAGATATGCAAAATACACATAAAGTTACGCAAATTTGTATTGAAATACATATACAAAACTCACATAAAATAGAGTAAATTTTTATGAAAATATATAAACAAATGCATATAAAATAACGTAAATTTGGATAAAACATATATACAAAATATACATTAAATATTTTAAATATGTATAAAAATATATTATATTATATATATTTTTATTGATATTTGCGTTATTTATGTGTATTTTGTATATGTTTTCTCATAGAAATTTACATTATTTTATTAGTATTTTGTCTATTTATTTTGATACGAATTACATGATTATTTGTGTATTTTGTACATTTTTTTTATACGTATTTACATTATTTAATGTGTATTTTGTTTATATATTTTTATACAAATTTACGTTATTATATGTGTATTTGTATAAGTATTTTGATACAAATTTACATTATTTTATGTATTTTGTATATATATTTCAATTCAAATTTAGCTTATTTTATGTGTATTTTGTATATTTATTTATTTTAATACAAAATCAAATATTTTATGTTTTTTCGTATATATATTTAAAAAAATGCGTTATTTTATGGGTATTTTGCATCTTAATTTTCATACAAATTTACATTATTTTATTAATATTTTCTGTATTAATATTGATACGATTTTACATTATTTTATTTGTGTTTTGTATATATTTTTTTATACATATTTACATTTTTTAATGTGTTTTTTGAATATATATTTGATACATATTTACGTTATTTTAAGTTATTTTATGTGTATTTGTTTATATATTTTGACACAAATTTACAATATTTTATGAGTATTTTGTATATATATTTCAAAAGAAATTTATCTAGTTTTATGTGTATTTTGAATATCTATTTTCATACAAACTCAAATTATTTTTATGTATTTTTGTATATATTTCAATACAAATTTTCGTTATGTTATGTGTATTTTGTAAATCTATTTTCATTCAAATATATATTATTTTATTGGTATTTTTTTGATTTATATTGATACGAATTTACATTATTTTATATGTACTTTGTATATATATTTTTATACGCATTTACATTATTTAATATTTATTTTGATTATATAATTTTATACAAATTCATGGTATTTTATGTGTATTTGTATATATATTTTCATATAAATTTACAATATTTTATGAGTATTTTGTACATATATTTCATTCCAAATTTATCTTATTTTATGTTTATTTTGTATGTGTTTTTTGTACATTTATATTTATACAAATACACTTTCTTTTATTGGTATTTTGTTTATTTATTTTGTTTCGAATTTACATTATTTTATGTGTATCTTGTTTACATTTTTTTATACGTATTTACTTAATTTTATGTGTATTTGTGTATTCGTATATATATTTTGAAACAAATTTACATTGTTTTATATGTATTTATGCATATCTCTTTCAAAAGAAGTTTACCTTATTGTATGTGCATTTTGTATATTTATTTCAATACAAATTTAAATATTTTATATGTATTTTGGTATTTGATGGGAATTTTGCATCTTTATTTTCATACAAATTTACATTATTTTATTAATATTCGGTGTATTTATTTTGATACAATTTTACATTATTCTATGTTTTTTGTATATATATTTTTGTGTATTTTTGTATATAGTTTTATACAAATTTAGGTTATTTTATGTACGCATTTACATTATTTAATGTGTGTTTTGTATATATATTTTTTTGCAAATTTACTTTATTTTATGTGCATTTTTGTACATATATTTTTTTAGAAATTTGCGCTATTTTATGTGTATTTGTATATGTTTTCTCATACAAATTTACATTATTTTATTGCTATTTTGTTTATTTATTTTGATACAAATGAAAATAGATATACAAAATATACATAAAATAAACTAAATTTGTATTGAAATATATATACAAAATACATAAAATAATGTAAATTTGTATCAAAATATTTTAACAGATGCGCATAAAATAACGTAAATTTGTTTTAAAATATACAAAATACACATTAAATAATGTAAATATGTATAAAAAAATTATATACAAAACACAAATAGAATAATGTAAAATCGTATCAAAATAAATACACAGAATATTAATAAAACAATGTAAATTTGTATGGAAATAAAGATGCAAAATACCCATTAAATAACGTATTTTTTTTAAAAATATATATACAAAAATACACATGAAAAAGTTAATTTGTATTAAAATAAATATATAAAATACACATACAATAAGGTAAATCTGTATTGAAATAGATATGCAAAATACATATAAAACAATGTAAATTTGTTTCAAAATATATATACGAATACACATAAAATAACGTAGATTTGTATAAAAATATATATACAAAATACACATAAAATGAAGTAAATACGTATAAGAAAATGTATACAAAATACACATAAAATAATGTAAATTCGTATCAAAATAAATAAACAAAATACCAATAAAAGAATGTGTATTTGTATAAATATAAATATACAAAGTACACATAAAATAACGTAAATTTGTATAAAACTACATACAAAAATACACAAGTAATTAAATTCGTATGAAAATAGATATACAAAATACAGATAAAATTAGCTAAATTTGAATTGAAATGTATATACAAAATACATAAAATAATGTAGATTTGTATAAAAATATTTATAAAAATACCCCTAAAATAACGCATATTTTTTATTTATAAAAATATATATACCAAAATACACATCAAAAAATTAAATTTGTATTAAAATAAATATAGAAAAAACACATACAATAAGGTAAATTTGTATTGAAATAGATATGCAAAATACATATAAAACAATGTTAATTTGTTTCAAAATATATATACGAATACACATAAAATAACGTAGATTTCTATAAAAATATATATACAAAATACACATAAAACTAAGTAAATACGTATAAAAAAATGTATACAAAATACACATAAAATAATGTAAATTCGTATCAAAATAAATAAACAAAATACCATAAAAAGAATGTGTATTTGTATAAATATAAATATACAAAATACACATAAAATAACGTAAATTTATATAAAACTTTATACAAAAATACACAGAAGTATTTTAATTTGTATGAAAATAGATATACAAAATAAGGTAAATTCGTTTCAAATTCAATAAACAAAATTCAGATAAAAGAACGTATATTTGTAGAAAAAATAAATATACAAAATAAACATTAAATAACGAAAATTTGTATGAAAATATATAAAAAAATAAACAAAAATAGTTTCAATTTGTATGAAAATAAATATACAAAATACACATGTATTTTGTATATCTATTTTCACACAAATTTAATTACTTTTGTGTATTTTTGCATATAGTTTTATATAAATTTACGTTATTTATTATATTTGTATATTTATATATAATACACATTCTTTTATTAGTATTTTGTTTATTTATTTTGATACGAGTTTACATTATTTTATGTGTATTTGTATACCTTTTTATACGTATTTACTTCATTTTATGTGTATTTTGTATATTTATTTTCATAGAAATCTACGTTATTTTATGTGTATTCGTATATATATTTTGAAAAAAATTTACATGGTTTTATATGTATTTTGCATATCTATTTCAATACAAATTTACCTTATTGTATGTGCATTTTGTATATTTATTTTAATACAAATTCAAATATTTTATGTGTGTCTTGGTATAAATATTTTAAAAAAAAATGCGTTATTTTATGGGTATTTTGCATCTTAATTTTCATACAAATTTACATTATTTTATTAATATTCTGTGTATTTATTTTGATACGATTTTATATTATTCTATTTGTGTTTTGTATATATTTTCTATACATATTTACATTATTTAATGTGTATTTTTTATATATATTTTATACAAATTTACGTTATTTTAAGTGTATTTGTTTATATATTTTCATTCAAATTTACATTATTTTATGTGTATTTTGTAAATGTAATTCAATACAAATTTACCTAATTTTATGTGTATTTTGTATATTTATTTTCATACAAATTAAAATTATTTTTGTGTATTTTTGTATATAGTTTTATACAAATTTAGGTGATTTTATGTGTATATTGTATATCTATTGTCAAAAAAATACACATTCTTTTATTGATATTTTTTTTATTTATTTTGACGCGAATTTACATTATTTAATGTGTATTTTATATATATATATATATATATATATATATATATATATATATATATATATATATATATATATATATATATATATATATATATATATATATATATATATATATATATATATATATATATATATATATATATATATATATATATATATATATATATATATATATATATATATATATATATATATATATATATATATATATATATATATATATATATTTTTATAGAAATCTACGTTGATTTATGAGTATTCGTATATAGATTTTGAAATAAATTTACACTGTTTTATGTGTATTTTGCATATTTTTTCAATACAAATTTACCTTATTGTATATGCATTTTGTATATTAATTTTAACACAAATTTAGTTATGCTATATGTATTTTTGTATATGTATTTTTATAAAAATATGCTTTATTTTATGGGTATTTTGCATTTTTATTTTCATACAAGTTTACATTATTTTATATATATATACTGATTATTTTTTTTGAAACAATTTTACATTATTCTATGTGTATTTTGTATATCTATTTTTATACGTATTTACTTAATTTTATGTGTATTTTGTATATATATTTTTATAGAAATCTACGTAATTTTATGTGTATTCGTATATATATTTTGAAACAAATTTACATTGTTTTATATGTATTTTTGCATATCTCTTTCAATACAAGTTTACTTTATTGTATGTGCATTTTGTATATTTATTTCAATACAAATTTAAATATTTTATGTGTATTTTGTTATATATATTTTTATAAGAAATGAGCTATTTAATGGGAATTTTGCATCTTTATTTTCATACAAATTTACATTATTTTATTAATATTCGGTGTATTTATTTTGATACGATTTCACATTATTCTATTTGTTTTTTGTATATATTTTTTTTTATACATATTTACATTATTTAATGTGTATCTTGCATATATATTTCATACAAATTTATTATCGATTATTAATTTTCTTACAAATACACATTCTTTTCAAGATATTTTGTTTATTTATTTTGACACGAATTTACCTTGATATGTATTTTGTATATATATTTTTATACGTATTTACATAATTTCATGTGTATTTCGTATATATATTTCTATAGAAATCTACGTTATTTTATGTGTATTCGTACATATATTTTGAAAAAAATTTACTTTGTTTTATATGTATTTTTGAATATCTCTTTCAATACTTATTTATCTTACTGTATATGCATTTTTTATATTTATTTTAATACAAATTTAAATATTTTATGTGTATTTTGGTATATATATTTTTATAAAAAATGCGCTATTTTATGAGAATTTTGCATGTTTCTTTTCATACAAATTTACATTATTTTATTGATATTCTGTGTATTTATATTGATAGGATTTTACATTATTGTATTTCTTTTTTGTATATATTTTTTTATACACATTTACATTATTTAATGTGTATCTTGCATATATATTTTATACAAATTTACGTTATTTTAAGTGTATTTGTTTATATATTTTCATTCAAATTTACATTATTTTATGTGTATTTTGTATATGTATTTCAATACAAATTTACCTAATTTTATGATTATTTTGTATATTTCTTTTCATACAAATTTTAAATATTTTTGTGTATTTTTGTATATAGTTTTATACAAATTTAGGTTATTTTATGTACGCATTTACATTATTTAATGTGTGTTTTGTATATATATTTTTATGCAAATTTACTTTATTTTATGTGCATTTTTGAACATATATTTTTTTAGAAATTTGCGTTATTTAATGTGTATTTGTATATTTCTCATACAAATTTACATTATTTTATTGCTATATTGTTTATTTATTTTGATACGAATGAAAATAGATATACACATAAAATAAACTAAATTTGTATTGAAATATATATACAAAATACATAAAATAATGTAAATTTGTATCAAAATATTTTAACAGATGCGCATAAAATAACGTAAATTTGTTTTAAAATATACAAAATACACATTAAATAATGTAAATATGTATAAAAAAATATTTACAAAACACAAATAAAATAATGTAAAATCGTATCAAAATAAATACACAGAATATTAATAAAACAATGTAAATTTTATGAAAATAAAGATGCAAAATACCCATTAAATAACGGATTTTTTGTAAAAATATATATACCAAAATACACATGAAAAAATTAATTTGTATTAAAATAAATATACAAAATACACATACAATAAGGTAAATCTGTATTGAAATAGATATGCAAAATACATATAAAACAATGTAAATTTGTTTCAAAATATATATACGAATACACATAAAATAACGTAGATTTGTATAAAAATATATATACAAAATACACATAAAATGAAGTAAATACGTATAAGAAAATGTATACAAAATACACATAAAATAATGTAAATTCGTATCAAAATAAATAAACAAAATACCAATAAAAGAATGTTTATTTGTATAAATATAAATATACAAAATACACATAAAATAACGTAAATTTGTATAAAACTATATACAAAAATACACAGAAGTAATTAAATTCGTAAGAAAATAAATATACAAAATACAGATAAAATAAGCTAAATTTGAAATGAAATGTATATACAAAATACATAAAATAATGTAAATTTGTAACAAAATATTTATAAAAATACATATAATAATGTAAATTTGTTTAAATATATATAAACAAAATACAGATTAAGTAATGTAAATACGTATAAAAAATATGTACAAAATACACATATAATCATGTAATTCGTATCAAACTAAATAAACAAAATATCAATAAAATAATGTAAATTTGTATAAGGAAACATATACAAATACATATAAAATAACGCTAATTTCTATAAAAATATATGTCCAAAAATGAACGTAAAATAAAGTAACTTTGGATAAAAATATATATACAAAACATACATTAAATAATGTAAATGCGTACATAAAATAACCTAAATTTGTATAAAACTATATACAAAAATACACAAAAATAATTTAAATTTGTATGAAAAGAAATATACAAAATACACATAAAATTATGTTAATTTGTATTGAAATACATATACAAAATACACATAAAATAATGTAAATTTGAAAGAAAATATATAAACAAATACACATATAATAACGTAAATTTGTATGAAATATATATTCAAAATACACATTAAATAATGTTAATATGTATAAAAAAATATATACAAAACACAAATAGAATAATGTAAAATCGTATCAAAATATATACACAGAATATTAATAAAATAATGTAAATTTGTATGAAAATTAAGATGCAAAATACCTATAAAATAACGCTTTTTTTTTAATTATTGATACCAAAATTCACATAAAATATTTGAATTTGTATTTAAACAAATATACAAAATGCACATACAATAAGGTAAATTTGTATTGAAATAGATATGCAAAATACATATAAAATAATGTGAATTTGTTTCAAAATATATATGCGAATACACATAAAATAACGTAGATTTCTATAAAAATACATATACAAAATACACATAATATTAAGTAAATACGAATAAAAAAATGTATACAAAATGCACATAAAATAATGTAAATTCGTATAAATGTAAATAAACAATATACCAATAAAAGAATGGGTATTTGTATAAATATAAATATACAAAATGCACATAAAATAACGTAAATTTATTTAAAACTATATACATAAAATAACGCAAATTTCTATAAAAATATATGTACAAAAATGAACTTAAAATAAATTTGCATAAAAATATATATACAAAACACACTTTAGATAATGTAAATGAGTATAAAAATATGTATACAAAATACCTATGAAATAATCTAAATTCGTATCGAATTAAATAAAGAAAATACCAATAAAATAATGTAATTTTGTATGAAAATATATATACAAAATACACATAAAATAACCTAAATACAAATACAAATATACACAAAATAATTTAAAATTGCATGAAATAAATATTGAAAATAAACATAAAATAAGGTAACCTAAAGATAACCTAAGATAACCTAAATACAAATACAAAAATACACATTAAATAATTTAAAATTGAATGAAATAAATATACAAAATAAACATAAAATAAGGTAAATTTGTAAAAAAATATATGTAAGAATACACATAAAATAATATAAATTTGTATGAAAATATATATGCAAATACACATAAAGTAACATGAATTTGTATAAAATTTGTTTCAAAATATATACGAATACACACAATAAAATAACGTAAATTTTTATGAAAATGTATATATAAAATACACATAAAACATTTTAAATACGTAGAAAAATATATATACAAAATACACATAAAATAATGTAAATTCTTAAAAAATTAAATACACAAAATTTCAATAATAGAATGTATATTTGTAGGAAAATATATATATAAAAAACAAATAAAATAACTAAAATTTGTATAAAAATATATACAAAAATACACAAAAATATTTTAGATTTGTTTGAAAATAGATATGCAAAATACACATAAAGTTAGGCAAATTTGTATTGAAATACATATACAAAACTCACATAAAATAGTGTAAATTTTTATGAAAATATATAAACAAATACATATAAAATAACGTAAATTTGGATAAAATATATATACAAATTATACATTAAATATTTTAAATATGTATAAAAATATATTATATTATATATATTTTTATTGATATTTGCGTTATTTATGTGTATTTTGTATATGTTTTCTCATAGAAATTTACATTATTTTATTAGTATTTTGTCTATTTATTTTGATACGAATTACATGATTATTTGTGTATTTTGTACATTTTTTTTATACGTATTTACATTATTTAATGTGTATTTTGTTTATATATTTTTATACAAATTTACGTTATTATATGTGTATTTGTATAAGTATTTTGATACAAATTTAAATTATTTTATGTATTTTGTATATATATTTCAATTCAAATTTAGCTTATTTTATGTGTATTTTGTATATCTGTTTATTTTAATACAAAATCAAATATTTTATGTTTTTTCGTATATATATTTAAAAAAAAAAGCGTTATTTTATGAGTATTTTGCATCTTAATTTTCATACAAATTTACATTATTTTATTAATATTTTCTGTATTTATATTGATACGATTTTACGTTATTTTATTTGTGTTTTGTATATATTTTTTTTATACATATTTACATTTTTTAATGTGTTTTTTGAATATATATTTGATACATATTTACGTTATTTTAAGTTATTTTATGTGTATTTGTTTCAATATTTTGACACAAATTTACAATATTTTATGGGTATTTTGTATATATATTTCAAAAGAAATTTACCTAGTTTTATGTGTATTTTGAATATGTATTTTCATACAAACTCAAATTATTTTTATGTATTTTTTTATATATTTCAATACAAATTTTCGTTATGTAATGTGTATTTTGTAAATCTATTTTCATTGAAATATATATTATTTTATTGGTATTTTGTTGATTTATATTGATACGGATTTACATTATTTTATATGTACTTTGTATATATATATTTATACGCATTTACATTATTTAATATTTATTTTGAATATATAATTTTATACAAATTCATGGTATTTTATGTGTATTTGTATATATATTTTCATATCAATTTACAATATTTTATGAGTATTTTGTACATATATTTCATTACAAATTTATCTTATTTTATGTTTATTTTGTATGTGTATTTTGTACATTTATATTCATACAAATACACTTTCTTTTATTGGTATTTTGTTTATTTATTTTGTTTCGAATTTATATTATTTTATGTGTATTTTGTTTACATTTTTTTATACGTATTTACTTAATTTTATGTGTATTTTGTATATATATTTTTATAGAAATCTACGTTATTTTATGTGTATTCGTATATATATTTTGAAACAAATTTACATTGTTTTATATGTATTTATGCATATATCTTTCAAAAGAAGTTTACCTTATTGTATGTGCATTTTGTATATTTATTTCAATACAAATTTAAATATTTTATGTGTATTTTGGTATTTGATGGGAATTTTGCATCTTTATTTTCATACAAATTTACATTATTTTATTAATATTCGGTGTATTTATTTTGATACAATTTTACATTATTCTATGTTTTTTGTATATATATTTTTGTGTATTTTTGTATATAGTTTTATACAAATTTAGGTTATTTTATGTACGCATTTACATTATTTAATATGTGTTTTGTATATATATTTTTATGCAAATTTACTTTATTTTATGTGTATTTTTGTACATATATTTTTTTAGAAATTTGCGTTATTTTATGTGTATTTGTATATGTTTTCTCATACAAATTTACATTATTTTATTGCTATTTTGTTTATTTATTTTGATACAAATGAAAATAGATATACAAAATATACATAAAATAAACTAAATTTGTATTGAAATATATATACAAAATACATAAAATAATGTAAATTTGTATCAAAATATTTTAACAGATGCGCATAAAATAACGTTAATTTGTTTTAAAATATACAAAATACACATTAAATAATGTATATATGTATAAAAAATAAATACAAAACACAAATAGAATAATGTAAAATCGTATCAAAATAAATACAGAATATTAATAAAATAATGTAAATTTGTATGGATATAAAGATGCAAAATACCATTAAATAACGCATTTTATAAAATATATATACAAAAATACACATGAAAAAATTTATTTGTATTAAAATAAATATACAAAATACACATACAATAAGGTAAATCTGTATTGAAATAGATATGCAAAATACATATAAAACAATGTAAATTTGTTTCAAAATATATATGCGAGTACACATAAAATAACGTAGATTTGTATAAAATATATATACAAAATACATAAAATGAAGTAAATACGTATAAGAAAATGTATACAAAATACACATAAAATAATGTAAATTCGTATCAAAATAAATAAACAAAATACCAATAAAAGAATGTGTATTTGTATAGATATAAATATACAAAATACACATAAAATAACGTAAATTTATACAAAAACTATATATAAAAATAAACAGAAGTAATTATATTCGTATGAAAATAGATATACAAAATACAGATAAAATAAGCTAAATTTGAATTGAAATGTATATACAAAATATTTATAAAAAATACCCCTAAAATAACGCATTTTTTTTATTTATAAAAATATATATACCAAAATACACATCAAAAAATTAAATTTGTATTAAGATAAATATAGAAAAAACACATACAATAAGGTAAACTTGTATTGAAATAGATATGCAAAATACATATAAAACAATGTAAATTTGTTTCAAAATATATATACGAATACACATAAAATAACGTAGATTTCTATAAAAATATATATACAAAATACACATAAAATGAAGTAAATACGTATAAAAAAATGTATACAAAATACACATAAAATAATGTAAATTCGTATCAAAATAAATATACAAAATACCATTAAAAGAATGTGTATTTGTATAAATATAAATATACAAAATACACATAAAATAACGTAAATTTATATAAAACTATATACAAAAATACACAGAAGTATTTTAATTTGTATGAAAATAGATATACAAAATAAGGTAAATTCGTTTCAAATTCAATAAACAAAATTCAGATAAAAGAACGTATATTTGTAGAAAAAATAAATATACAAAATACATATTAAATAACGAAAATTTGTATGAAAATGTATAAAAAAATAAACAAAAATAGTTTCAATTTGTATGAAAATAAATATACAAAATACACATGTATTTTGTATATCTATTTTCACACAAATTTAATTACTTTTGTGTATATTTGCATATAGTTTTATATAAATTTACGTTATTTTATTTGTATTTTGTATATTTATATATATATACACATTCTTTTATTAGTATTTTGTTTATTTATTTTGATACAGTTTACATTATTTTATGTGTATTGTATACCTTTTTTATACGTATTTACTTCATTTTATGTATTTTGTATATCTATTTTCATAGAAATCTACGTTATTTTATGTGTATTCGTATATATATTTTGAAAAAAATTTACATGGCTTTATATGTATTTTGCATATCTATTTCAATACAAATTTACCTTATTGTATGTGCATTTTGTATATTTATTTTAATACTAATTCAAATATTTTATGTGTGTCTTGGTATAAATATTTTTATAAAAAATGCGTTATTTTATGGGTATTTTGCATCTTAATTTTCATACAAATTTACATTATTTTATTAATATTCTGTGTATTTATTTTGATACGATTTTATATTATTCTATTTGTGTTTTGTATATATTTTTTATACATATTTACATTATTTAATGTGTATTTTTTATATATATTTTATACAAATTTACGTTATTTTAAGTGTATTTGTTTATATATTTTCATTCAAATTTACATTATTTTATGTGTATTATGTAAATGTAATTCAATACAAATTTACCTAATTTTATGAGTATTTTGTATATTTATTTTCATACAAATTAAAATTATTTTTGTGTATTTTTGTATATAGTTTTTTACAAATTTAGGTGATTTTATGTGTATATTGAATATCTATTTTCATAGAAATACACATTCTTTTATTGATATTTTGTTTATTTATTTTGACGCGAATTTACATTATTTAATGTGTATATTTTATATATATATATATATATATATATATATATATATATATATATATATATATATATATATATATATATATATATATATATATATATATATATATATATATATATATATATATATATATATATATATATATATACATCATTTGATGTGTATTTTGTATATATATTTCTGTAGAAATCTACGTTGATTTATTAGTATTCGTATATTGATTTTGAAATAAATTTACAGTTTTATGTGTATTTTGCATATTTTTTCAATACAAATTTGTCTTATTGTATATGCATTTTGTATATTGATTTTAATACAAATTTAATTATGCTATGTGTATTTTTGTATATGTATTTTTATAAAAATATACTTTATTTTATGGGTATTTTGCATTTTTATTTTCATACAAATTTACATTATTTTATTTATATTCTGTTTATTTTTTTTGAAACAATTTTACATTATTCTATGTGTATTTTGTATATCTATTTTTATACGTATTTACTTAATTTTATGTGTATTTTGTATATATATTTTTATAGAAATCTACGTTATTTTATGTGTAGTCGTATATATATTTTGAAACAAATTTACATTGTTTTATATGTATTTTTGCATATCTCTTTCAATACAAATTTACCTCATTGTATGTGCTTTTTTATATTTATTTCAATACAAATTTAAATATTTTATGCGTATTTTGGTATATATATTTTTATAATAAATGGGCTATTTGATTGGAATTTTGCATCTTTATTTTCATACAAATTTACATTATTTTATTAATATTCGGTGTATTTATTTTGATACGATCTCACATTATTCTATTTGTTTTTTTTATATATATTTTTTATACATATTTTCATTATTTAATGTGTATCTTGCATATATATTTCATACAAATTTATTATCTATTATTTATTTTCATACAAATACACATTCTTTTCATGATATTTTGTTTATTTATTTTGACACGAATTTACCTATATATGTATTTTGTATATATATTTTTATACGTATTTACATAATTTCATGTGTATTTTGTATATATATTTCTATGGAGATCTACGTTATTTTATGTGTATTCGTATATATATTTTGAAACAAATTTACTTTGTTTTATATGTATTTTTGAATATATCTTTCAATACATATTTACCTTACTGTATATGCATTTTGTATATTTATTTCAATACAAATTTAAATATTTTATGTGTATTTTGGTATATATATTTTTATAAAAAATGCGCTATTTTATGGGAATTTTGCATCTTTCTTTTCATAGAAATTTACATTATTTTATTGATTTTCTGTGTATTTATATTGATAGGATTTTACATTATTCTATTTCTTTTTTGTATATATTTTTTTATACACATTTACATTATTTAATGTGTATCTTGCATACATATTTTATACACATTTACGTTATTTTAAGTGTATTTGTTTATATATTTTCATTCAAATTTACATTATTTTATGTGTATTTTGTATATGTATTTCAATACAAATTTACCTAATTTTATGTGTATTTTGTATATTTCTTTTCATACAAATTTTATTTATTTTTGTGTATTTTTGTATTTAGTTTTATACAAATTTAGGTTATTTTTTTTACGCATTTACATTATTTAATGTGTGTTTTGTATATATATTTTTATGCAAATTTACTTTATTTTATGTGCATTTTTGTACTTATATTTTTTTAGAAATTTCCGTTATTTTATGTGTATTTGTATATGTTTTCTCATACAAATTTACATTATTTTATTGCTATTTTGTTTATTTATTTTGAAACGAATGAAAATAGATCTACAAAATATACATAAAATAAACTAAATTTGTATTAAAATGTATATACAAAATACATAAAATAATGTAAATTTGTATCAAAATATTTTAACAGATGCGCATAAAATAACGTAAATTTGTATAAAATATATTTAAAAAATACACATTAAATAATGTAAATATGTATAAAAAAATATACAAAACACAAATAGAATAATATAAAATCGTATCAAAATAAATACACAGAATATTAATAAAATAATGTAAATTTGTATGAAAATTAAGATGCAAAATACCCATAAAATAACACATTTTTTATAAAAATATTTATACTAAGACACATATAAAATATTTGAATTTGTATTAAAATAAATATACAAAATGCACATACAATAAGGTAAATTTGTATTGAAATAGATATGCAAAATACATATAAAACCATGTAAATTTGTTTCAAAATATATATACGAATACACAAAATAACGTAGATTTTATGAAAATAAATATACAAAATACACATAAAATGAAGTAAATACGTATAGAAAAGGTATACAAAATACAAATAAAATAATGTAGCTCGTATCAAAATAAATAAACAAAATACTAATAAAGAATATGTATTGTATAAATATAAATATACAAAATACAAATAAAATAACGTATATTTATATAAAACTATAAGCAAAAATACACAAAAGTAATTAAATTTCTGTGAAAATAGATATACAAAATACATGTGTATTTTGCATCTTTATTTTCATAGAAATTTACATTATTTTATTAATATTCGGTGTATATATTTTATACCTATTTACATTATTTAATGTGTATTTTGTTTATATATTTTTATACAAATTTACGTTATTATATGTGTATTTGAATATATATTTTGATACAAATTTGCATTATTTTATGTATTTTCTACATTTATTTCAATTCTAATTTGATTTATTTTAAGTGTCTTTTGTATATCTATTTTCATACAAATTTAATTATTTTTGTTTATTTTTGTATATAGTTTTATACAATTTTACGTTATTTTGTGTGTATTTTGTATATTTATATTTATACAAGTACACATTCTTTTATTGGCATTTTGTTTATTTATTTTGATACGAATTTACATTATTTTATATGTACTTTGTATATATATATTTATACGCATTTACATTATTTAATATTTATTTTGAATATATAATTTTATACAAATTCATGGTATTTTATGTGTATTTGTATATATATTTTCATATCAATTTACAATATTTTATGAGTATTTTGTACATATATTTCATTACAAATTTATCTTATTTTATGTTTATTTTGTATGTGTATTTTGTACATTTATATTCATACAAATACACTTTCTTTTATTGGTATTTTGTTTATTTATTTTGTTTCGAATTTATATTATTTTATGTGTATTTTGTTTACATTTTTTTATACGTATTTACTTAATTTTATGTGTATTTTGTATATATATTTTTATAGAAATCTACGTTATTTTATGTGTATTCGTATATATATTTTGAAACAAATTTACATTGTTTTATATGTATTTATGCATATATCTTTCAAAAGAAGTTTACCTTATTGTATGTGCATTTTGTATATTTATTTCAATACAAATTTAAATATTTTATGTGTATTTTGGTATTTGATGGGAATTTTGCATCTTTATTTTCATACAAATTTACATTATTTTATTAATATTCGGTGTATTTATTTTGATACAATTTTACATTATTCTATGTTTTTTGTATATATATTTTGTGTATTTTTATATAGTTTTATACAAATTTAGGTTATTTTATGTACGCATTTACATTATTTAATATGTGTTTTGTATATATATTTTATGCAAATTTACTTTATTTTATGTGTATTTTGTACATATATTCTTTTAGAAATTTGCGTTATTTTATATGTATTTGTATATGTTTTCTCATACAAATTTACATTATTTTATTGCTATTTTGTTTATTTATTTTGATACAAATGAAAATAGATATACAAAATATACATAAAATAAACTAAATTTGTATTGAAATATATATACAAAATACATAAAATAATGTAAATTTGTATCAAAATATTTTAACAGATGCGCATAAAATACGTTATTTATTTTTAAAATATACAAAATACACATTAAATAATGTATATATGTATAAAAAATAAATACAAAACACAAATAGAATAATGTAAAATCGTATCAAAATAAATACACAGAATATTAATAAAATAATGTAAATTTGTATGGATATAAAGATGCAAAATACCCATTAAATAACGCATTTTTTATAAAAATATATATACAAAAATACACATGAAAAAATTTATTTGTATTAAAATAAATATACAAAATACACATACAATAAGGTAAATCTGTATTGAAATAGATATGCAAAATACATATAAAACAATGTAAATTTGTTTCAAAATATATATGCGAGTACACATAAAATAACGTAGATTTGTATAAAAATATATATACAAAATACACATAAAATGAAGTAAATACGTATAAGAAAATGTATACAAAATACACATAAAATAATGTAAATTCGTATCAAAATAAATAAACAAAATACCAATAAAAGAATGTGTATTTGTATAGATATAAATATACAAAATACACATAAAATAACGTAAATTTATACAAAAACTATATATAAAAATAAACAGAAGTAATTATATTCGTATGAAAATAGATATACAAAATACAGATAAAATAAGCTAAATTTGAATTGAAATGTATATACAAAATATTTATAAAAAATACCCCTAAAATAACGCATTTTTTATTTATAAAAATATATATACCAAAATACACATCAAAAATTAAATTTGTATTAAGATAAATATAGAAAAAACACATACAATAAGGTAAACTTGTATTGAAATAGATATGCAAAATACATATAAAACAATGTAAATTTGTTTCAAAATATATATACGAATACACATAAAATAACGTAGATTTCTATAAAATATATAAACAAAATACATAAAATGAAGTAAATACGTATAAAAAAATGTATACAAAATACACATAAAATAATGTAAATTCGTATCAAAATAAATATACAAAATACCATTAAAAGAATGTGTATTTGTATAAATATAAATATACAAAATACACATAAAATAACGTAAATTTATATAAAACTATATACAAAAATACACAGAAGTATTTTAATTTGTATGAAAATAGATATACAAAATAAGGTAAATTCGTTTCAAATTCAATAAACAAAATTCAGATAAAAGAACGTATATTTGTAGAAAAAATAAATATACAAAATACATATTAAATAACGAAAATTTGTATGAAAATGTATAAAAAAATAAACAAAAATAGTTTCAATTTGTATGAAAATAAATATACAAAATACACATGTATTTTGTATATCTATTTTCACACAAATTTAATTACTTTTGTGTATATTTGCATATAGTTTTATATAAATTTACGTTATTTTATTTGTATTTTGTATATTTATATATATACAATACACATTCTTTTATTAGTATTTTGTTTATTTATTTTGATACGAGTTTACATTATTTTATGTGTATTTTGTATACCTTTTTTTATACGTATTTACTTCATTTTATGTGTATTTTGTATATCTATTTTCATAGAAATCTACGTTATTTTATGTGTATTCGTATATATATTTTGAAAAAAATTTACATGGCTTTATATGTATTTTGCATATCTATTTCAATACAAATTTACCTTATTGTATGTGCATTTTGTATATTTATTTTAATACTAATTCAAATATTTTATGTGTGTCTTGGTATAAATATTTTTATAAAAAATGCGTTATTTTATGGGTATTTTGCATCTTAATTTTCATACAAATTTACATTATTTTATTAATATTCTGTGTATTTATTTTGATACGATTTTATATTATTCTATTTGTGTTTTGTATATATTTTTTATACATATTTACATTATTTAATGTGTATTTTTTATATATATTTTATACAAATTTACGTTATTTTAAGTGTATTTGTTTATATATTTTCATTCAAATTTACATTATTTTATGTGTATTATGTAAATGTAATTCAATACAAATTTACCTAATTTTATGAGTATTTTGTATATTTATTTTCATACAAATTAAAATTATTTTTGTGTATTTTTGTATATAGTTTTTTACAAATTTAGGTGATTTTATGTGTATATTGAATATCTATTTTCATAGAAATACACATTCTTTTATTGATATTTTGTTTATTTATTTTGACGCGAATTTACATTATTTAATGTGTATATTTTATATATATATATATATATATATATATATATATATATATATATATATATATATATATATATATATATATATATATATATATATATATATATATATATATATATATATATATATATACATATATATATATACGTGTTTACATCATTTGTTGTGTGTTTTTTATATATATTTCTGTATAAATCTAGTTTGATTTATTATTATTAGTATATTGATTTTTAAATAAATTTACAGTTTTATGTGTATTTTGCATATTTTTTCAATACAAATTTGTCTTATTGTATATGCATTTTGTATATTGATTTTAATACAAATTTAATTATGCTATGTGTATTTTTGTATATGTATTTTTATAAAAATATACTTTATTTTATGGGTATTTTGCATTTTTATTTTCATACAAATTTACATTATTTTATTTATATTCTGTTTATTTTTTTTTTGAAACAATTTTACATTATTCTATGTGTATTTTGTATATCTATTTTTATACGTATTTACTTAATTTTATGTGTATTTTGTATATATATTTTTATAGAAATCTACGTTATTTTATGTGTATTCGTATATATTTTGAAACAAATTTACATTGTTTTATATGTATTTTTGCATATCTCTTTCAATACAAATTTACCTCATTGTATGTGCTTTTTTTATATTTATTTCAATACAAATTTAAATATTTTATGCGTATTTTGGTATATATATTTTTATAATAAATGGGCTATTTGATTGGAATTTTGCATCTTTATTTTCATACAAATTTACATTATTTTATTAATATTCGGTGTATTTATTTTGATACGATCTCACATTATTCTATTTGTTTTTTTTATATATATTTTTTATACATATTTTCATTATTTAATGTGTATCTTGCATATATATTTCATACAAATTTATTATCTATTATTTATTTTCATACAAATACACATTCTTTTCATGATATTTTGTTTATTTATTTTGACACGAATTTACCTAGATATGTATTTTGTATATATTTTTATACGTATTTACATAATTTCATGTGTATTTTGTATATATATTTCTATGGAGATCTACGTTATTTTATGTGTATTCGTATATATATTTTGAAACAAATTTACTTTGTTTTATATGTATTTTTGAATATATCTTTCAATACATATTTACCTTACTGTATATGCATTTTGTATATTTATTTCAATACAAATTTAAATATTTTATGTGTATTTTGGTATATATATTTTTATAAAAAATGCGCTATTTTATGGGAATTTTGCATCTTTCTTTTCATAGAAATTTACATTATTTTATTGATTTTCTGTGTATTTATATTGATAGGATTTTACATTATTCTATTTCTTTTTGTATATATTTTTTTATACACATTTACATTATTTAATGTGTATCTTGCATATATATTTTATACACATTTACGTTATTTTAAGTGTATTTGTTTATATATTTTCATTCAAATTTACATTATTTTATGTGTATTTTGTATATGTATTTCAATACAAATTTACCTAATTTTATGTGTATTTTGTATATTTCTTTTCATACAAATTTTATTTATTTTTGTGTATTTTTGTATTTAGTTTTATACAAATTTAGGTTATTTTTTTTACACATTTACATTATTTAATGTGTGTTTTGTATATATATTTTTATGCAAATTTACTTTATTTTATGTGCATTTTTGTACTTATATTTTTTTAGAAATTTCCGTTATTTTATGTGTATTTGTATATGTTTTCTCATACAAATTTACATTATTTTATTGCTATTTTGTTTATTTATTTTGAAACGAATGAAAATAGATCTACAAAATATACATAAAATAAACTAAATTTGTATTAAAATGTATATACAAAATACATAAATAATGTAAATTTGTATCAAAATATTTTAACAGATGCGCATAAAATAACGTAAATTTGTATAAAATATATTTAAAAAATACACATTAAATAATGTAAATATGTATAAAAAAATATATACAAAACACAAATAGAATAATATAAAATCGTATCAAAATAAATACACAGAATATTAATAAAATAATGTAAATTTGTATGAAAATTAAGATGCAAAATACCCATAAAATAACACATTTTTTATAAAAATATTTATACTAAGACACATATAAAATATTTGAATTTGTATTAAAATAAATATACAAAATGCACATACAATAAGGTAAATTTGTATTGAAATAGATATGCAAAATACATATAAAACCATGTAAATTTGTTTCAAAATATATATACGAATACACATAAAATAACGTAGATTTCTATGAAAATAAATATACAAAATACACATAAAATGAAGTAAATACGTATAGAAAAAGGTATACAAAATACAAATAAAATAATGTAAGCTCGTATCAAAATAAATAAACAAAATACTAATAAAAGAATATGTATTGTATAAATATAAATATACAAAATACAAATAAAATAACGTATATTTATATAAAACTATAAGCAAAAAATACACAAAAATTAAATTTCTGTGAAAATAGATATACAAAATACATGTTTATTTTGCATCTTTATTTTCATAGAAATTTACATTATTTTATTAATATTCGGTGTATATATTTTATACCTATTTACATTATTTAATGTGTATTTTGTTTATATATTTTTATGCAAATTTACGTTATTATATGTGTATTTGAATATATATTTTGATACAAATTTGCATTATTTTATGTATTTTCTACATTTATTTCAATTCTAATTTGATTTATTTTAAGTGTCTTTTGTATATCTATTTTCATACAAATTTAATTATTTTTGTTTATTTTGTATATAGTTTTATACAATTTTACGTTATTTTGTGTGTATTTTGTATATTTATATTTATACAAGTACACATTCTTTTATTGGCATTTTGTTTATTTATTTTGATACGAATTTACATTATTTTATGTGTATTTTGTATACATTTTCTTATACGTATTTACTTCATTTTATGTGTATTTTGTATATATATTTTTATAGAAATCTACGTTATTTTATGTGTATTTATATGAAAATATATATACAAATACACATAAAATACCATGAATTTGTATAAAATTATATATTCAAAATAAATATTAAATAATGTAAATGCGTATAAAATATATATAAAAAGTACATATAAAATAATGTAAATTGTATCAATATCAACAAAACACCAATAAAATAATATATATTTGAATGAAAATTAATTTACAAAATGCACATAACATAACTAAAATTTGTATTAAAATATATACAAAATACATAGAAATAATTTGAGTTTGTATGAAAATAGATATACAAAATACATAAAACTAGGTAAATTTCTTTTGAAATGTATATACAAAATACCCATCAAATATTGTAAATTTGTGTCAAAATATATAAACAAATACACATAAAATAAGTTAAATTTGTATGAAAAATATATACAAAATACACATAGAATAATGTCAATTCGTAGCAAAATGAATGAGCAGAATATCAATAAAATAATGTAAATTTTTATTAAAATAAATATGAAAATCCCCAAAAATTAAGCATATGTTTATAAAAATACAGATACAAAAATACACATCGAATAATTAAATTTCTATAAAAATTAATATACAAAATGCGTATATAATAAGGTAAATTTGTATTGAAAAAAATGCAAAATACACATAAAAGTGTAAATTTGTTTAAAAATCTATATACGAATACACATAATATAACGTAGATTTATATAGAAATATATATACAAAATACACATGAAATGATGTAAATACGTATAAAAATATATACAAAATACATATTAAATAATATAAATTCTCGTCAAAATAAATAAACAAAATATCAATAAAAGAATGTATTTGTATGAAAATAGATATACAAAATAATCATAAAATAACCTAAGTTTGTATAAATCTATATACAAAAATACACAAAAATAATTTAAATTTGTATGAAAATAAATATACAAAATACACATAAAATTATTTTGTATATCTATTTTATACAAGTGTACGTTATTTTATGTGAATTTGTTTTCATTTGCACAAATTTACATTATTTTATGTGTATTTTGTACATGTATTTAAATAAATTTAACTTATTATATGTGTATTTTGTATATCTATTTTCATACAAATTGAAATTTATTTTTTGTTTTTGTATATATTTTATTCAAATTTTCGTAATCTTATAAAAATATATATACCAAAATACACATAAAATATTTAAATTTGCATTGAAATAAATATACAAAATGCACATACAATAAGGTAAATTTGTATTGAAAGAGATATGCTAAAATACATATAAAACAATGTAAATTTGTTTCAAAATATATATACGAATACAAATAAAAAAACGTAGATTTCTATAAAAATATATATACAAAATACACATAAAATTAAGTAAATACGTATAAAAAAAAGTATACAAAATACACATAAAATAATGTAAATTCGAATTAAGATAAATAAACAAAATACCAATAAAAGAAAGTGTATTTGGATAAATATAAATATACAAAATACATATACAAATAAACATAAAATAAGGCAGATTTGTAAAAAAATATATGTACAAAATACATAAAATAATGTAAATTTATATGAAAATATATATACAAATACACATAAAATACCATGAATTTGTAAAAAAATATATATTCAAAATAAATATTAAATAATGTTAAAGCGTATAAAAATATATAATACAAAGTACATATAAAATAATGTAAATTCGTATCAATATAAATCAACATAACGCTTATAAAATAATATATATTTCAATGAAACTAAATTTACAAAATACACATTACATAACTAAAATTTGTATTAAAATATATATAAAAATACATAGAAATAATTTGAGTTTGTATGAAAATAGATATACAAAATACACATAAAACTAGGTAAATTTCTTTTGAAATGTATATACAAAATAGCCATAAAATATTGTAAATTTGTGTCAAAATACATAACCAAATACACATAAAATAACGCAAATTTGTATGAAAAATATATAAAAAATACACATAGAATAATGTCAATTCGTATCAAAATGAATAAGCAGAATATCAATAAAATAATGTAAATTTGTATGAAATTAAAGATGCAAAATTCCCAAAAAATAAAGCATATATTTATAAAAATACATTTACAAAAATACACATCGAATAATTAAATTTGTATTAAAATTAATATACAAAATGCGTATATAATAAGATAAATTTGTATTGAAAAAATATGCAACATACACGTTTACTCAAACAAATTTATATTATTTTATTGGTATTTTGTTTATTTATTTTGATACGAATTACATGATTATATGTGTATTTTGCACACATTTTTTTTATACGTATTTACATTATTTAATGTGTATTTCGTTTATATATTTTCTTACAAATTTACGTTATTATATGTGTATTTGTATAAACATTTTGATACAAATTTGCTTTATTTCATGTATTTTGTATATATATTTCAATTCAAATTTAGCTTATTTTGTGTGTATTTTGTATATATTCATACAAATTTAATTACTTCAGTGTATTTTGTATATAGTTTTATATAAATTTACGTTATTTTATGTGTATTTTGTATATTTATATATACAAATACATTCTTTTATTCGTATTTTGTTTATTTATTTTGATGAATTTACATTATTTTATGTGAATTTTTTATACATTTTTTTATACGTATTTACTTCATTTTATGTGTATTTTGTATATATATATTTATAGAAATCTACGTTATTTTAAGTGTATTGGTATACATATTTTGAAACAAATTTACTTTGCTTTATATGTATTTTGCATATCTATTTCAATACAAATTTACCTTATTATATGTGTTTTTTATATTTATTTTAATACAAATCTAATTTTTTATGTGTATTTTGGTATATATTTTTATAAATAAAAAAAATGCGTTATTTTATTGGTATTTTGCCTCTTTATTTTCATACAAATCTACATTATTTTATTAATATTCTGTGTGTTTATTTTGATACGATTTTACATTATTCTATTTGTGTTTTGTACATATTTTTTTTATACAAATATACGTTATTTTAAATGTATTTGTTTATGTATTTTCATTCAAATTTACATTATTTTATGTGTATTTTGTATATGTATTTCCATACAAATTTACCTAATTTTATGTGTATTTTGTATATTTATTTTCATACAAATTTAAAATATTTTTGTGTATTTTTGTATATAGTTTGATACAAATTTAGGTTATTTTATGTGTATTTTGAATATCTTTTAAATATATATACAAAATACATATGAAATTATGTAAATACGTATAAAAATATATATACAAAATACATATCAAATAATGTAAATTCGTGCCAAAATAATTAAACAAAATAATATGAAAAGAATGTGTATTTGTATAAAAATAGATAATAGATAATAAATTTGTATAAAATATATATGCAAGATAATCATTAAATAATGTAAATATGTATAAAAAAGTATATACAAAAAACAAATAGAATAATGTAAAATCGTATCAAGAAAAATACACCGAATATTAATAAAATAATGTAAATTTGTATGAAAATAAAGATGCAAAATTCCCATAAAATAGCGCATTTCTTATAAAAATATATATACCAAAATACACATAAAATTTTTAAATTTGTATTGAAATAAATATACAAAATGCACATACAATAATGTAAATTTGTATTGAAAGAGATATGCAAAAATACATATAAAACAATGTAAATTCGTTTCAAAATATATATACGAATACAAATAAAAAAAACGTAGATTTCTATAAAAATATATATACAAAATACATATAAAATTAAGTAAATACGTATAAAAAAATGTATACAAAATACACATAAAATAATGTAAATTTGAATTAAAATAAATAAACAAAATACCAATAAAAGAATGTGTATTTGGATAAATATAAATATACAAAATACACATACAAAATAAACATAAAATAAGGTAGATTTGTAATAAAATATATGTACAAAATACACATACAATAATGTAAATTTATATGAAAATATATATACAAATATACATAAAATACCATGAATTTGTATAAAAATATATATTCATAATAAATATTAAATAATGTAAGAGCGTATAAAACTATATATACAAAGTACATATAAAATGAAAATTAAGATGCAAAATACCTATACAATAACGCATTTTTTATAAAATTATTGATACCAAAATACACATAAAATATTTGAACTTGTATTAAAATAAATATACAAAATGCACATACAATAAAAGTAAATTTGTATTGAAATAGATATGCAAAATACATATAAAATAATGTAAATTTGTTCCAAAATATATATACGAATACACATAAAATAACGTAGATTTCTATAAAAATACATATACAAAATATACATAAAATTAAGTAAATACGTATAAAAAATGTATACAAAATACACATAAAATAATGTAAATTCGTATAAATGTAAACAAACAATATACCAATAAAAGAATGTGTATTTGTATAAATATAAATATACAAAATGCACATAAAATAACGTAAATTTATATAAAACTATATATATAAAATAACGCAAATTTCTATAAAAATATATGTACAAAAATGAGCATTAGATAAATTTGCATAAAACTATATATACAAAACACACATTAGATAATGTAAATGAGTATAAAAAAAAGTATACAAAATACCTATGAAATAATCTAAATTCGTATCGAATTAAATTAAGAAATACCAATAAAATAATGTAATTTTGGATGAAAATATATATACAAAATACACATAAAATAACCTAAATACAAATACAAATATACACATAAAATAATTTAAAATTGAATGAAATAAATATACAAAATAAACATAAAATAAGGTAAATTTGTAATGAAATATATGAAAAAATACACATAAAATAATATAAATTTGTATGAAAATATATATACAAATACACATTAAATAACATGAATTTGTATAAAATTTGTATCAAAATATATACTTATACACACAATAAAATAACGTAATTTTTTTATGAAAATGTATATACAAAATACACATAAAATAATATAAATATGTAGAAAAATATATATACAAAAAACACATAAAATAATGTAAATATGTATGAAAATATATAAACAAATACACATAAAATAATGTAAATTTGGATAAATTATATATACAAAATGAACATTAAATAATGTAAATATATATATAAAAAAATATATACAAAAAACACATAGAATAATGTTAAATCGTATCAAAATAAATAAAGAGAATATCAATAAAATGATGTAAATTTGTATGAAAATAAAGATGCAAAATATCCATATAATAACGCATATTTGCATAAAAATATATATACAAAAATACATATAAAATAATTAAATTTGTATTAAAATAAATATAGAAAATGCACGTATAATAAAGTAAATTTGTATTGAAATAGATATGAAAAATACACATTAATAATGTAAAATTGTATCAAAATATATATACGAATACTCATAAAATAGAGTAAATTTCTATGAAAATATACATACAAAATAGATATACAAAATACACATATAACTAGTTAAATTTGTATTTAAATACAGGTACAAAAAACACATAAAATAATGTAGATTTGTATGAAATGAAAACAAATACATTTTATATAAAATATATATACAAAATACACATGGAATAATGTAAAATCATATCAAAATAAATACACTGAAAATCAATAAAATAATGTAAATTTGTATGAAAATAAAGATGCAAAATACCCATAAAATAAAGCATATTTTTATAAAAATACATATACAAAAATTAACATAGATAAATCAAATTTGTATTAAAATTGTGTTTTTTATATATATTTTTATAAAAAAAAAAATGCGTTATTTTATGGGTATTTTGCCTCTTTATTTTCATACAAATTTACATTATTTTATTAATATTCTGTGTATTTATTTTGATACGATTTTACATTATTCTATTTGGTTTTGTATATATTTTTTTATACAAATTTACGTTATTTTAAGTGTATTTGTTTATGTATTTTCATTCAAATTTACATTATTTTATGTGTATTTTGTATATGTATTTCCATATAAATTTACCTAATTTTATGTGTATTTTGTATATTTATTTTCATACAAATTTAAAATATTTTTGTGTATTTTTGTATATAGTTTGATACAAATTTAGGTTATTTTATGTGTATTTTGAATATATATTAAATATATATACAAAATACATATAAACTATGTAAATACGTATAAAAATATATATACAAAATACATATCAAATAATGTAAATTCGTGTCAAAATAAATAAACAAAATATCATGAAAAGAATGTGTATTTGTATGAAAATAGATAATAGATAATAAATTTGTATAAAATATATATGCAAGATACACATTAAATAATGTAAATATGTATAAAAAAGTATATACAAAAAACAAATAGAATAATGTAAAATCGTATCAAAATAAATACACCGAATATTAATAAAATAATGTAAATTTGTATGAAAATAAAGATGCAAAATTCCCATAAAATAGCGCATTTCTTATAAAAATATATATACCAAAATACACATAAAATAAATTTGTATTGAAATAAATATACAAAATGCATATACAATAAGGTAAATTTGTATTGAAAGAGATATGCAAAAATACATATAAAACAATGTAAATTTGTTTCAAAATATATATACGAATACAAATAAAAAAACGTAGATTTCTATAAAAAAATATATATACGAAATACACATAAAATTAAGTAAATACGTATATAAAAATGTATACAAAATACACAAAAAATAATGTAAATTCGAATTAAAATAAATTAACAAAATACCAATAAAAGAATGTGTATTTGGATAAATATAAATATACAAAATACACATACAAAATAAACATAAAATAAGGTAGATTTGTAATAAAATATATGTACAAAATACACATACAATAATGTAAATTTATATGAAAATATATATACAAATACACATAAAATACCATGAATTTGTATAAAAATATATATTCAAAATAAATAATAATTAATGTAAGAGCGTATAAAAATATATATACAAAGTACATATAAAATGAAAATTAAGATGCAAAATACCTATAAAATAACGCATTTTTTAAAAAATTATTGATACCAAAATACACATAAAATATTTGAACTTGTATTAAAAGAAATATACAAAATGCACATACAATAAGGTAAATTTGTATTGAAATAGATATGCAAAATACATATAAAATAATGAAAATTTGTTTTAAAATATATATACGAATACACATAAAATAACGTAGATTTCTATAAAAATACATATACAAAATACACATAAAATTAAGTAAATACGTATAAAAAAATGTATACAAAATACACATAAAATAATGTAAATTCGTATAAATGTAAATAAACAATATACCAATAAAAGAATGTGTATTTGTATAAATATAAATATAGAAAATGCACATAAAATAACGTAAATTTATATAAAACTATATACATAAAATAACGCAAATTTCTATAAAAATATATGTACAAAAATGAACATTAGATAAATTTGCATAAAAATATGTATACAAAACACACATTAGATAATGTAAATGAGTGTAAAAATATGTATACAAAATACCTATGAAATAATCTAGATTCGTATCGAATTAAATTAAGAAATACCAATAAAATAATGTAATTTTGGATGAAAATATATATACAAAATACACATAAAATAACCTAAATACAAATACAAATATACACATAAAATAATTTAAAATTGAATGAAATAAATATACAAAATAAACATAAAATAAGGTAAATTTGTAATGAAATATATGAAAAAATACACATAAAATAATATAAATTTGTATGAAAATATATATACAAATACACATTAAATGACATGAATTTGTATAAAATTTGTATCAAAATATAACTTATACACACAATAAAATAACGTAATTTTTTTATGAAAATGTATATACAAAATACACATAAAATAATTTAAATACGTAGAAAAATATATATACATAAAACACATAAAATAATGTAAATATGTATGAAAATATATAAGCAAATACACATAAAATAATGTAAATTTGGATGAAATATATATACAAAATGAACATTAAATAATGTAAATATATATATAAAAAAATATATACATAAAACACATAGAATAATGTTAAATCGTATCAAAATAAATAAAGAGAATATCAATAAAATAATGTAAATTTGTATGAAAATAAAAATGCAAAATTTCCATATAATAACGCATATTTGCATAAAAATATATATACAAAAATACATATAAAATAATTAAATTTGTATTAAAATAAATATACAAAATGCACGTACAATAAAGTAAATTTGTATTGAAATAGATATGCAAAATACACATTAATAATGTAAATTTGTATCAAAATATATATACGAATACTCATAAAATAGAGTAAATTTCTATGAAAATATACATACAAAATAGATATACAAAATACACATATAACTAGTTAAATTTGTATTTAAATACATGTACAAAACACACATAAAATAATGTAGATTTGTATGAAATGAAAACAAATACATTTTATATAAAATATATATACAAAATACACATAGAATAATATAAAATCATATGAAAATAAATACTCAGAATATCAATAAAATAATGTAAATTTGTATGAAAATAAAGATGCAAAATACCCATAAAATAAAGCATATTTTTATAAAAATACATATACAAAAATACACATAGATTAATCAAATTTGTATTAAAATTAATATACAAAATGCACATACAATAAGGTAAATTTGTATTAAAAAAATATGCAAAATACACATAAAACAATGGAAATTTGTTTCAAAATATATATACGAATACACATAAAATAACGCAGATTTCTATAGAAATATATATACAAAGTACACTTGAAATAATGTAAATACGTATAAAATATATATACAAAATACATTAAATAATGTTAATTCGTGTCAAAATAAATAAACAAAATATCATGAAAAGAATATGTATTTGTATGAAAAGAAATATACAAAATACACATAAAATAACCTAAATTTGTATAAAACTATATACAAAAATACACAAAAATAATTTAAACTTGTATGAAAATAAATATACAAAAAACATATAAAATTAGGTAAATTTGTATTGAAATACATATACAAAATACACATAAAATAATGTAAATTTGAATGAAAATATATAAACATATAGACTTAAAATAACGTAAATTTGTATGAAATATATATACAAAAAACACATTAAATAATGTAAATATGTATAAAAAAAATATATACAAAACACAAATAAAATAATGTAAAATCGTATCAAAATAAATACAGAAAATATTAATAAAATAATGTAAACTTGTATGAAAATCAAGATGCAAAATACCCATAAAATAACGCATTTTTTATAAAAATATATATACGAAAAAACATAAAATATTTGATTTTGTATTAAAATAAATAGATATACAAAATACACATAAAATAAGCTAAATTTGAATTGAAATATATATACAAAATGCATAAAATAATGTAAATTTGTATCAAAATACTTATACAAATTCACATATAACGTAAATTTGTATAAAAATATATAAACAAAATACACATTAAATAATGTAAATACGTATAAAAAAAATGTACAAAATACACAAATCATCATGTAATTCGTATCAAAATAAATAGACAAAATACCAATAAAATAATGTAAATTTCTATGAGAAAACATATACAAAATACACATAAATAACGCAAATATCAATAAAAATATATATAATATAATATATTTTTATACATATTTAAAATATTTAATGTATATTTTCTATATATATTTTATCCAAATTTACGTTATTTTATATGTATTTGTTTATATATTTTCATACAAATTTACATTATTTTATGTGAGTTTTGTATATGTATTTAAATACAAATTTGCCTAGCCTTATGTGTATTTTGCATATCTATTTTCAAACAAATTTAAATTATTTTTGTCTATTTTTATACAAATTTTAGTTATTTTATTTGTTTTTAGTATATATATTTTCCTACAAATATACATTCTTTTATTTGAATTTTGTGTATTTAATTTTTTACGAATTTACATTATTTTATGTGTATTTTGTATATATATTTTTCTACGTATTTAAATTATTTTATGTGTATTTTATATATACATTTTCATAAAAATTTACGTTATTTTATTGTGTGTATTCGTATATATTTTGAAACAAATTTTATACAAATTCATGTTTTTTTATGTGTATTTGTATATATATTTTCATACAAATTTATATTATTTTATTTGTGTTCTTACATATATTTTATTAAAAATTTACCTTATTTTATGTTTATTTTGTATATTTATTTCATTCAATACAATCAAATTTAAATTTATTGTATATGCATTTTGTATATTAATTTTAATACAAATTTAATTATTTTATGTGTATTTTTCTATATGTATTTTTATAAAAATATGCTTTATTTTATGGGTATTTTGCATCTTTATTTTCATACAAATTTACGTTATTTTATTGATATTCTGCTCATTCATTTTGATACGATTTGACATTATTCTATGTGTATTTTGTATATATTTTTCATACAAATTTACGTTATTTTATGTGTATTTTTTTTATATTTTGACACAAATTTACAATATTTTATGGGTATTTTGTATATATATTTCAAAAGAAATTTACCTAGTTTTATATGTATTTTGAATATCTATTTTCATACAAACTCAAATTATTTTTATGTATTTTTGTATATATTTCAATACAAATTTTAGTTAGGTTATGTGTATTTTGTAAATCTATTTTCATTCAAATATATATATATTTTATTGGTATTTTGTTGATTTATATTGATTGAATTTACATTATTTTATATGTACTTTGTATATATATTTTTATACGCATTTACATTATTTAATATTTATTTTGAATATATAATTTTATACAAATTCATGGTATTTTATGAGTATTTGTATATATATTTTCATATGAATTTACATTATTATATGTGTATTTTGTACATATATTTCATTACACATTTACCTTATTTTATGTTTATTTTGTATGTGTATTTTGTTCATTTATATTTATACAAATACACATTCGTTTATTGGTATTTTGTTTATTTATTTTATTTCGAGTTTACATTATTTTATGTGTATTTTGTTTACATTTTTTTATACGTATCTACTTAATTTTATGTGTATTTTGTATATATATTTTTATAGAAATCTACGTTAATTTATGTGTATTTGTACATATATTTTGAAACAAATTTACATTGTTTTATATGTACAATAAGGTAAATTTGTATTGAAATAGATATGCAAAATACATATAAAGCAATGTAAATTTGTTTCAAAATATGTATACGAATACATATAAAATAACGTAGATTTCTATAAAAATATATATACAAAATACACATAAAATGAAGTAAATACGTATAAAAAAATGTATACAAAATACACATAAAATAATGTAAATTCGTATCAAAATAAATAAACAAAATACCAGTAAAAGAATGTGTATTTCTATAAATATAAATATACAAAATACACATAAAATAACGTAAATTTATATAAAACTATATACAAAAATACACAGAAGTAATTAAATTTGTATGAAAATATATACAAAATACACACAAAATAAGCTAAATTTGAATTGAAATATATATACAAAATACATGAAATAAAGTAAATTTGTATCAAAATATTTATACAAATACACATATAATAACGTAAATTTGTATGAAAATATATAAACAAAATACACATTAAATAATGTAAAAACGTATAAAAAAATATGTACAAAATATACATATAATCATGTAATTCGTATCAAAATAAATAAACAAAATACCAATAAAATAATATAAATTTGTATGAGTAAACGTGTATGTTGCATATTTTTTCAATACAAATTTACCTTATTATATACGCATTTTGTATATTAATTTTAATACAAATTTAATTATTCGTTGTGTATTTTTGTATCTGTATTTTTATAAACATATGCTTTATTTTTTGGGTATTTTGCATCTTTATTTTCATACAAATTTACATTATTTTATTGATATTCTGCTCATTCATTTTGATACGAATTGACATTATTCTGTGTGTATTTTGTATATATTTTTCATACAAATTTACGTTATTTTATGTGTATTTGTTTATATATTTTGACACAAATTTACAATATTTTATGGGTATTTTGTATATACATTTCAAAAGAAATTTACCTAGTTGTATGTTTATTTTGTATATCTATTTTCATACAAACTCAAATTATTTATATGTATTTTTGTATATATTTTAATACAAATTTTAGTTATGTTATGTGTATTTTGTAAATTTATTTTCATTCAAATATATATTATTTTATTGGTGCTTTGTTGATTTATATTGATACGAATTTACATTATTTTATATGTACTTTGTATATATATTTTTATACGCTTTTACATTATTTAATATTTATTTTGAATATATATTTTTATACAAATTCATGGTATTTTATGTGTATTTGTATATATATTTTCATATAAATTTACATTATTTTATGTGTATTTTGTACATATATTTTATTACAAATCTACCTTATTTAATGTTTATTTTGTATGGGTATTTTTTATATTTATATTTATCCAAATACACATTCTTTTATTGGTATTTTGTTTATTTATTTTAATTCGAATTTACATTATTTTATGTGTATTTTGTATACATTTTTTTATACTTATTTACTTAATTTTATGTGTATTTTGTATATATATTTTTATAGAAATCTAGGTTTTTTTTTGTATTCGTATATATATTTTGAAACAAATTTACATTGTTTTATATGTATTTTTGCATATCTCTTTCAATACAAATTTACCTAATTGTATGTGCATTTTGTATATATATTTCAATGCAAATTTAAATATTTTATGTGTTTTTTGGTATATATATTTTTATAAGAAATGCGCTATTTTATGGGAATTTTGCATCTTTATTTTCATACAGATTTACATTATTTTATTAATATTCGGTGTATTTATTTTGATACGATGTTACATTATTCTATTTGTTTTTTGTATATACTTTTTTTTTATACATATCTACATTATTTAATGTGTATCTTGCATATATATTTTATACAAATTTATTATCTATTATCTATTTTCATACAAATACACATTCTTTTCATGATATTTTGTTTATTTATTTTGACACGAATTTACATTATTTGATATGTATTTTGTATATATATTTTTATACGTATTTACATAATTTCATATGTATTTTGTATATATATTTCTATAGAAATCTACTTTATTTTATGTGTATTCGTATATATATTTTGAAACAAATTTACATTGTTTTATATGTATTTTTGAATATCTCTTTCAATACAAATTTACCTTACTGTATATGCATTTTGCATATTTATTTGAATACAAATTTAATTTTATGTGTATTTTTGTAAATATATTTTTATAAAAAATGCGATAATTTTTGGGACTTTTGCTTCGTTATTTTCATACAAATTTACATTATTTTATTGATATTCTGTGTATTTATTTTGATACGATTTTACATTATTCTATTTGTTTTTTGTATATATATTTTTTATACACATTTACATTATTTAATATGTATCTTGCATATATATTTTATACAAATTTATGTTATTTTAAGTGTATTTGTTTATATATTTTCATAATAATAATTTAAATACGTAGAAAAATATAAATACAAAATACACATAAAATAATGTAAATTCGTAAAAAATTAAATACACAAAATTCCAATAAAAGAATTTATATTTGTAGGAAAATATATATACAAAAAACAAATAAAATAACTCAAATTTGTATAAAAATATATACAAAAATACACAAAAAAATTTAAATTTGTTTGAAAATAAATATGCAAAATACACATAAAGTTAGGCAAATTTGTATTGAAATACATATACAAAACTCACATAAAATAATGTAAATTTGTATGAAAATATATAAGCAAATACATACAAAATAACGTAAATTTGGATAAAATATATATACAAAATATACATTAAATATTTTAAATATGTATAAAAATATATTATATTATATATATTTTTATTGATATTTGCGTTATTTATGTGTATTTTGTACATGTTTTCTCATAGAAATTTACATTATTTTATTGGTATTTTGTCTATTTATTTTGATACGAATTACATGATTATTTGTGTATTTTGTACATTTTTTTATACGTATTTACATTATTTAATGTGTATTTTGTTTATATATTTTTATACAAATTTACGTTATTATATGTGTATTTGTATAAGTATTTTGATACAAATTTACATTATTTTATGTATTTTGTATATATATTTCAATTCAAATTTAGCTTATTTTATGTGTATATTGTATATCTATTTATTTTAATTCAAAATCAAATATTTTATGTTTTTTCGTATATATATTTTTATAAAAAATGCGTTATTTTATGGGTATTTTGCATTTTAATTTTCATACAAATTTAAATAATTTTATTAATATTTTCTGTATTTATTTTGATACGATTTTACATTATTTTATTTGTGTTTTGTATATATTTTTTTATACATATTTATATTATTTAATGTGTTTTTTGTATATATATTTGATACAAATTTACGTTATTTTAAGTCTATATGTTTAAATATTTTCATTCAAATTTACATTATTTTATGTGTATTTCAATACAAATTTACCTAATTTTATGTTTTTTGTATATTTATTTTCATACAAGTTTAAATTATTTTTGTGTATTTTTGTATATAGTTTTATACAAATTTAGGTTATTTTATGTGTATTTTGTGTATCTATTTTCATACAAATACACATTCTTTTCATGATATTTTGTTTATTTATTTTGACACGAATTAACATTATTTAATGTGTATTTTGTATATATATTTTTATACGTATTTACATTATTTCAAGTGTATTTTGTATATATATTTCTATAGAAATCTGCGTTATTTTATGTGTATTCGTATATATATTTTGAAACAAATTTCCATTGTTTTATGTGTATTTTGCATATTTTTTTAATACAAATTTACCTTATTGTATGTGCATTTTGTATATTAATTTTAATACAAATTTGATTAATCTATGTGTATTTTTGTATATGTATTTTTATAAAAATATGCTTTATTTTATGGGTATTTTGCATCTTTATTTTCATACAAATTTACATTATTTTATTGATATTCTGTGTATTTATTTTGATATGATTTTACATTATTCTATGTGTATTTTGTATATATATTTTATATAAAATGTATTTGTTTTCATTTCATACAAATCTACATTATTTTATTTGTTTTTTGTACATGTATTTAAATACAAATTTAACTAGTTATATGTGTATTTTGTATATCTATTTTGAATGTATATTTTCATAGAAATTTACTCTATTTTATGAGTATTCGTATATATATTTTGATAAAAATTTACATTATTAATGTGTATTTTGCATATCTATTTCAATACAAATTTACTTTATTGTACGTGCATTTTGTATATTTATTTTAATACAAATTTAATTATTTTATATGTATTTTTGTATATATATTTTTATGCAAATATGCGTTATTATATGGATATTTTGCATCTTTATTTTCATACAAATTTACATTATTTTATTGATATTCTCTTTATTTATTTTGATACGATTTAATATATATATATATATATATATATATATATATATATATATATATATATATATATATATATATATATATATATATATATATATATATATATATATATATATATATATATATATATATATATATATATATATATATATATATATATATATATATATATATATATATATATATATTTACATTATTTAATGTTCATTTTGTATATATATTTTATCCATATTTACATTATTTTATGTGTATTTGTTTACATATTTTCATACATATTTACATTATTTTATGTGTTTTTTGTATATATATTTTTCTACGTATTTAAATTATTTTATGTGTATTTTGTATATACATTTTCATAAAAAAATTACGTTATTTTATTGTGTGTATAAGTATATATTTTGATACAAATTTTATACAAATTCATGTTATTTAATGTGTATTTGTATATATATTTTCATACAAATTTATATTATTTTATGTGTATTTTTTCATATATTTCATTACAAATTTACCTTATTTTATGTTTATTTTGTATATTTATTTCATTCAATTTTAAATTATTTTATGTGTATATTTGTATTTGTATTTAGGTTATTTTATGAGTATTTAGTATATATATTTTCATCCAAAATTACATTATTTTATTGGTATTTCTTAATTTAATTCGATACGAATTTAGATTATTTCATAGGTATTTTGTATACATATTTTTATACTCATTTACATTATTTAATGTGTGTTTTGTATATATATTTTTATGCAAATTTATCTCATGTTCATTTTTCTACATATATTTTTATAGAAATTTGCGTTATTTTATGTATATAGTTTTACATAAATTTACGTTATTTTATGTGCATTTTGTATATTTATATTTATACAAATACACATTCTTTTATTGGTATATTGTTTATTTACATATATACGAATTTACATTATTTTATGTGTATTTTGTATACATTTTTTATACGTATTTACTTAATTTTATGTGTATTTTGTATATGTATTTTTATAGAAATCTACGTTATTTTATGTGTATTCGTATATATATTTTGAAACAAATTTACATTATTTTATATGTATTTTGCATATCTATTTCAATACAAATTTACCTTATTGAATGTGCATTTTGTATATTTATTTTAATACAAGTTCAAATATTTTATGTGTATTTTGGTATCAATAATTTTAAAAAATGCGTTATTTTATAGGTATTTTGCATCCTAATTTTCATTTTATATGTACTTTGTATATATATTTTTATACGCTTTTACATTATTTAATATTTATTTTGAAAATATATTTTTATACAAATTCATGGTATTTTATGTGTATTTGTATATATATTTTCATATAAATTTACATTATTGTATGTGTATTTTGTACATATATTTTATTACAAATCTACCTTATTTTATGTTCATTTTGTATGTGTATTTTGTATATTTATATTTATCCAAATTCACATTCCTTTATTGGTATTTTGTTTATTTATTTTAATTCGAATTTACATTATTTTATGTGTATTTTGTATACATTTTTTTATACTTATTTACTTAATTTTATGTGTATTTTGTATATATATTTTTATAGAAATCTACGTTTTTTTATTTGTATTCGTATATATATTTTGAAACAAATTTACATTGTTTTAAATGTATTTTTGCATATTTCTATCAATACAAATTTACCTTATTGTATGTGCATTTTGTATATTTATTTCAATACAAATTTAAAAATTTTATGTGTATTTTGGTATATATATTTTTATAAGAAATGCGCTATTTTATGGTAATTTTGCAACTTTATTTTCATACAAATTTACATTATTTTATTAATATTCAGTGCATTTATTTTGATACGATTTTACTTTATTCTATTTGTTTTTTGTATATACTTTTTTATACATATTTGCATTATTTAATGTGTATCTTGCATATATATTTTATACATATTTATTATCTATTATCTATTTTCATACAAATACACATTCTTTTCATGATATTTTGTTTATTTATTTTGACACGAATTTATATTACTTTATATATATATATATATATATATATATATATATATATATATATATATATATATATATATATATATATATATATATATATATATATATATATATATATATATATATATATATATATATATATATATATATATATATATATATATATATATATTAATAGATATTCAAAATACACATAAAATAACCTAAATTTGTATCAAACTATATACAAAAATGCACAAAAATATTTTAAATTTGTATGAAAATAAATATACAAAATACACATAAAATTAGGTAAATTTGTATGGAAATACATTTACAAAATTCACATAAAATAATGTAAATTTGAATGAAAATACATAAACAAATACACTTAAAATAACGTAAATTTGTATAAAAAAATATATACAAAACACAAATAGAATAATGTAAAATCGTATCAAAATAAATACACAGAATATTAATAAAATAATGTAAATTTGTATGAAAATAAAGAGGCAAAATATCCATAAAATAACGCATTTTTTTTATTTATAAAAATATATATACCAAAATACACATAAAAAAATTAGATTTGTATTAAAATAAATATATAAAAAACACATACAATAAGGTAAATTTGTATTGAAATAGATATGCAAAATACATATAAAGCAATGTAAATTTGTTTCAAAATATGTGTACAAATACACATAAAATAACGTAGATTTCTATAAATATATATACAAAATACACATAAAATGAAGTAAATACGTATAAAAAAATGTATACAAAATACACATAAAATAATGTAAATTCGTATCAAAATAAATAAACAAAATACCAATAAAAGAATGTGTATTTGTATAAATATACAAAATACACATAAAATAACGTAAATTTATATAAAACTATATACAAAATACACAGATGTAATTAAATTTTGTATGAAAATATATACAAAATACACACAAAATAAGCTAAATTTGAATTGAAATATATATACAAAATACATGAAATAAAGTAAATTTGTATCAAAATATTTATACAAATACACATATAATAACGTAAATTTGTATGAAAATATGTAAATAAAATACACATTAAATAATGTAAATACGTATAAAAAAATGTGTACAAAATACACATATAACCATGTAATTCGTATGAAAATAAATAAACAAAATACCAATAAAATAATATAAATTTGTATGAGTAAACGTGTATGTTTTTTTTTTCTATACAAATTTATCTTATTATATACGCATTTTGTATACTAATTTTAATACAAATTTAATTGTTCGATGTGTATGTTTGTATCTGTATTTTTATAAACATATGCTTTATTTTTTGGGTATTTTGCATCTTTATTTTCATACAAATTTACATTATTTTTATGATATTCTGCTCATTCATTTTGATACGAATTGACATTATTCTATGTGTATTTTGTATATATTTTTCATATAAATTTACGTTATTTTATGTGTATTTGTTTATATATTTTGACACAAATTTACAATATTTTATGGGTATTTTGTATATACATTTCAAAAGAAATTTACCTAGTTTTATGTGTATTTTGTATATCTATTTTCATACAAACTTAAATTATTTCTATGTATTTTTGTATATATTTTAATACAAATTTTAGTTATGTTATGTGTATTTTGTAAATTTATTTTCATTCATATATATATTATTTTATTGGTGTTTTGTTGATTTATATTGATACGAATTTACATTATTTTATATGTACTTTGTATATATATTTGTATACGCTTTTACATTATTTAATATGTATTTTGAATATATATTTTTATACAAATTCATGGTATTTTATGTGTATTTGTATATATATTTTCATATAAATTTACATTATTTTATGTGTATTTTGTACATATATTTTATTACAAATCTACCTTAATTTATATTTATTTTGTATGTGTATTTAGTATATTTATATTTATCCAAATACACATTCTTTTATTGGTATTTTCTTTATTTATTTTAATTCGAATTTACATTATTTTATGTGTATTTTGTATACATTTTTTTATTTGTATTTACTTAATTTTATGTGTATTTTGTATATATATTTTTATAGAAATCTTCGTTTTTTTATTTGTATTCGTATATATATTTTGAAACAAATTTACATTGTTTTATATGTATTTTTGCATATCTCTTTCAATACAAATTTACCTTATTGTATGTGCATTTTGTATATTTATTTCAATACAAATTTAAATATTTTATGTGTATTTTGGTATATATATTTTTATAAGAAATGCGCTATTTTATGGGAATTTTGCATCTTTATTTTCATACAAATTTACATTATTTTATTAATATTCGGTGTATTTATTTTGATACGATTTTACATTATTCTATTTGTTTTTTGTATTTACTTTTTTATACATATATACATTATTTAATGTGTATCTTGCATATATATTTTATACAAATTTATTATCTATTATCTATTTTCATACAAATACACATTCTTTTCATGATATTTTGTTTATTTATTTTGACACGAATTTATATTATTTGATATGTATTTTGTATATATATTTTTATACGTATTTACATAATTTCATATGTATTTTGTATATATATTTCTATAGAAATCTACTTTATTTTATGTGTATTCGTATATATATTTTGAAACAAATTTACATTGTTTTTTATGTATTTTTGAATATCTCTTTCAATACAAATTTACCTTACTGTATATGCATTTTGTATATTTATTTCAATACAAATTAAAATATTTTATGTGTATTTTGGTATATTTATTTTTATAAAAAATGCGATAATTTTTGGGAATTTTGCATCTTTATTTTCATACAAATTTACATTATTTGATGTGTATTTTGTGTATGTATTTCAATACAAATTTACCTAATTTTACGTGTATTTTGTATATTTCTTTTCATACAAATTTAAATTATTTTTGTGTTTTTTTGTATATAGTTTTATACAAATTTAGGTTATTTTATGTACTCATTTACATTATTTAATGTGTGTTTTGTATATATATTTTTATGCAAATTTACTTTATCTTATGTGCATTTTTGTACATATATTTTTATAGAAATTTGCGTTATTTGTATATGTTTTCTCACAAATTTACATTATTTTATTGTTATTTTGTTTATTTATTTTGATACGAATTACATGATTATATGTGTATTTTGTTCATATTTTTTATACGTATTTACATTACTTAATGTGCATTTTGTTTATATATTTTTAAACAAATCTACGTTATTATATGTATTTGTATAAATATTTTGATATAAATTTACATTATTTTATGTATTTTGTATATATATTTCAATTCAAATTTAGTTTATTTTAGCTGTATTTTATATATCTATTTTCCAACAACTTTAATTACTTCTGTGTATTTTTGTATATAGTTTTATACAAATTTACGATATTTTATGTGTATTTTGTATATTTATATTTATACAAATTCTCATTCTTTTATTGGTATTTTGTTTATTTATTTTGATACGATTTTACATTATTTTATGTGTATTTTGTATTTATTTTTTTATACGTATTTACTTCATTTTATGTGTATTTTGTATATATTTTTTATAGAAATCAACGTTATTTTATGTGTATTCATACAAATTTACATTATTTTATTAATATTCTGTGTATTTTTTTTTATACGATTTTACATTATTCTATTTGTGTTTTGTATATGTTTTTTTTTATACATATTTACATTATTTAATGTGTATTTTGTATATATATTTGATACAAATTTACGTTATTTTAAGTGTATATGTTTATATATTTTCATTCAAATTTCCATTATTTTATGTGTATTTTGTATATGTATTTCAATAAAATTTACCTAATTTTATGTGTATTTTGTATATTTATTTTCATACAAATTTAGATTATTTTTGTGTATTTTTGTATATAGTTTTATACACACTTAGGTTATTTTATGAGTATTTTGTATATCTATTTTCATACAAATACACATTTTTTTATTGATTTTTTGTTCATTTATTTTGACGAGAATTTAAATTATTTAATGTGTATTTTGTATATATATATATATTTTTATACGTATTTACATCATTTCAAGTGTATTTTGTATATATATTTCTATAGAAATCTACGTTATTTTATGTATATTCGTATATAGATTTTTAAACAAATTTACACTTTTATGTGCATTTTGTATATTTTTTCAATACAAATTTACCTTATTGTACCTGCATTTTGTATATTAATTTTAATACAAATTTAATTATTCTATGTGTATTTTTGTATATATATTTTTAAAAAAATATGCTTTATTTTATGGGTATTTTGCATCTTTATTTTCATACAAAATTACATTATTTTATTGATATTCTGTGTATTTATTTTGATACGATTTTACATTATTCTATGTATATTTTGTATATCTATTTTATACAAAGGTACGTTATTTTATGTGAATTTGTTTTCATTTCATACAAATTTACATTATTTTATTTGTATTTTGTACATGTATTTAAATAGAAATTTAACTAATTATATGTGTATTTTGTATATCTATTTTCATACAAATTGATTTTTTTTTTGTTTTTCTGTATATATTTTTATTCAAAATTTCGTAATTTTATGTGTATTTTGTATATTTATTTTCCTACAAATATACGTTCTTTTATCGGAATTTTGTTTATTTATTTTGATACGAATTTTCATTTTTTTAGGTGTATTTGATATATATATTTTTATACTTATTTACATAATTTTATATGTATTTTGAATATATATTTTCATAGAAATTTACTCTATACTTTTTTTTATACGTATTTGCTTCTTTTTATGTGTATTTTGTATATATATTTTTATAGAAATCTACGTTATTTTATGTGCATTCGTATATATATTTTGAAACAAATTTACATTGTTTTATATGTATTTTGCATATCTATTTCAATACAAATTTACCTTATTGTATGTGTTTTTTGTATATTTATTTTAATACAAATTTAATTTTTTGATGTGTATTTTGGTATATATATTTTTATAAATAAAAAAAATGCGTTATTTTATGGGTATTTTGCTTCTTTATTTTCATACAAATTTACATTATTTTATTAATATTCTGTGTATTTATTTTGATACGATTTTACATTATTCTATTTGCGTTTTGTTCATATATTTTTATACAAATTTACGTTATTTTAAGTGTATTTATTTATGTATTTTCATTCAAATTTACATTATTTTATGTGTATTTTGTGTATGTATTTCAATACAAATTTACCTAATTTTATCTGTATTTTGTATATTTATTTTCATACAAATTTAAAATATTTTTGTGTATTTTTGTATATAGTTTGATACAAATTTAGGTTATTTTATGTGTATTTTGTATATCTATTTTCATACAAATACACATTATTTTATTGATATTTTGTTTATTTATTTTGACGCGAATTTACATTATTTAATGTGTATTTTTTATATATATTTTTATACATATTTACATCATTTCATGTGTATTTTGTATAGTTTTAAACAAATTTATATTATTTAATGTGTATTTTGTATATATATATACATACAAATACACATTCTTTTATTGGTATTGTTTATTTATTTTGATACTAGTTTACATTATTTTATGTGTATTTTGTATACATTTTTTATACGTATTTACTTAATTTTATGTGTATTTTGTATATTTTTTTTTATAGAAATCTACCTTTTTTCATGTGTATTCGTATATATATTTTGAAACAAATTTACATTGTTTATATGTATTTTGCATATCTATTTTTGTGTATTCTGTATTTATTTTTGTTATACATAGAATAATGTAAAATCGTATCAAAATAAGTACACAGGATATCAATAAAATAATTTAAATTTGTATGAAAATAAAGATGCAAAATACCCATAAGATAAAGCATATTTTTTTTAAAAAATACATATACAAAAATACACATGCAATAATTAAATTTGTATTAAAATTAATATACAAAATGCAGACATACAATAAGATAAATTTGTATTGAAAAAAAACGTAAAATACAAATAAAACAGTGTAAATTTGTTTCAAAATATATATACGAATACACATAAAATAACGTAGATTTCTATAGAAATATATATACAAAATACACATGAAATTATGTAAATACGTATAAAAATATATATATATAAAATACATATTAAGTAATGTAAATTCGTGTCAAAATAAATAAACAAAATATCATGAAAAGAATGTGTATTTGTATGAAAATAAATAATAGATAATAAATTTGTATGAAATATATATGCAAGATACACATTAAATAATGTAAATATGTATAAAAAAATATATACAAAAAACAAATAAAACAATGTAAAATCGTATAAAAATATATACACCGAATAATAATAAAATAATGTAAATTTGTATGAAAATAAAGATGCAAAATTCCCATCAAATAGCGCATTTCTTATAAAAATATATATACCAAAATACACATAAAATATTTAAATTTGTATTGAAATAAATATACAAAATGCACATACAATAAGGTAAACTATTGAAAGAGATATGCAAAAATTCATATAAAACAATGTAAATTTGTTTCAAAATATATATACGAATACACATAAAATAACGTAGATTTCTATAAAAATATATATACAAAATACACATAAAATTAGGTAAATACGTATAAAAAAATGTAAAAAAAATACACATAAAATAATATAAATTCGAAACAAAATAAATAAACACAATATCAATAAAAGAATGTGTATTTGTATAAATATAAATGTACAAAATACTCATACAAAATAAACATAAAATAAGGTAAATTTGTAATGAAATATATGTACAAAATACACATAAAATAATGTAAATTTATATGAAAATATATATACAAATACACATAAATATATGAATTTGTATAAAATTATATATTCAAAATAAATATTAAATAATGTAAATGCGTATAAAAATATATATATAAAAAGTACATATAAAATAATGTAAATTCGTATCAATATAAATCAACAAAATAACAATAAAATAATATATATTTGAATGAAAATAGATTTACAAAATACACATAACATAACTAAAATTTGTATTGAAATATATACAAAAATACATAGAAATAATTTGAGTTTGTACGAAAATAGATATTCAAAATACACATAAAACTAGGTAAATTTCTTTTGAAATATATATACTAAATAACCATAAAATATTGTAAATTTGTGTCAAAATATATAAACAAATACACATAAAATAACGTAAATTTGTATGAAAAATATATACAAAATACACATAGAATAATTTCAAATCGAATCAAAATGAATGAGCAGAATATCAATAAAATAACGTAAATTAGTATGAAAATAAAGATGCGAAATACCCATAAAATAAAGCATATTTTTATAAAAATACATATACAAAAATACACATAGAATAATAAAATTTGTATTAAAACTAATGTACAAAATGCATATACAATAAGGTAAGTTTGTATTGAAAAAATATGCAAAATACACATAAAAGTGTAAATTTGTTTAAAAATCTATATACGAATATAGAAATATAGAAATATATATACAAAATTCTCTTTAAATAATTTAAATTCTCGTCAAAATCAATAAACAAAATATATATACAAAATACACATAAAACTAGGTAAATTTGTATTGAAATACATATACAAAATACACATAAGATAATTGAAATTTGAATGAAAATATATAAACATATACACTTAAAATAACGTAAATTTGTATCAAATATTTATACAAAATACTAATTAAATAATGTAAATATGTATAAAAAATATATACAAAACACAAATAGAATAATGTAAAATCGTATCAACAATAAATACACAGAATATTAATAAAATAATGTAAATTTGTATGAAAATAAAGATGCAAAATAGCCATAAAATAACGCATTTTTTTTTATAAAAATATATATACCAAAATACACATAAAATATTAAAATTTGAGTTAAAATAAATATAAAAAATGCACATACTATAAGGTAAATTTGTATTGAAATAGATATGCAAAATACATATAAAACAATGTAAATTTGTTTCAAAATATATATACGAATACACATAAAATAACGTTGATTTCTATAAAAATATATACAAAATACACATAAAATGAAGTAAATCCTTATTAAAAAATGAATACAAAATATACATAAAAATCGTATCAAAATAAATAAACAAAATACCAGTAAAAGAATGTGTATTTGTATAAATATAAATATACATAATACACATAAAATATCGTAAATTTGTATTAAACTATATACTAAAATACACAAAAGTTATTAAATTTGTATGAAAATATATATACAAAATACAGCTAAAATAAGCAAAATTTGAATTGAAATGTACATACAAAATACATACAGGCTAAGGCTGGGGTACCGACCGTTGTGGCAGGTATCACAGGCGATTGATGTACCTCATCACTCCTCATGCAGACTGTGGGACCGTCCTGCAGCCAATACGATCCATCATATTGCTTAGAATGTCCCATTGTTAGACGTCTGCTGCCACAGGACCAAGATTTGATCAATCTTTGTAAATATTTGTTAAAGGAAGACATTTTGGATGAAATTCTTGTACAATATCCACACTTTGGTGGATACTGAATGAATTCTGCATTTGTTCCTTTATTTCTTTGTGTATGTGTGTGTGTGTGTGTGTGTGTGTGTGTGTGTGTCTGTCTGTCTGTGTGTGTGTGCGTGTGCGTGTGTGTGTGTGTGTGTGTGTGTGTGTGTTAGCTAATGGATATCTGTTGTCTTCCATGTAACTTGACGTTTACCTGATTCACTATTATTTTGTCTATGTTTATCGTGAGACCCTGTTTCATGTTTACAAAATATTGTATTTCACTATTTTTACACTTGTCTGACGCCCACTAGGCGTAATAAATTGATCAAATCAAATGAAATTTCTCTCTCTCTCTCTCTCTCTCTCTCTCTCTCTCTCCGATAGTGATTGAAAAGGAGAACATAGAGGATGAGCACAGGATGAAGAATAATGAAGATTGAAGAGGTTAAACATAGTATGGGCACTAATCTGGGATCACGTAGAGTGGGTTCATGATCTTCATCTCCTCCTCTATCTCTCCATCTTCCATTATGTTTATTTTTTATTTTCCTCCTACTCTCCTCTTTATTCAACATTTCCCTAAACTTACTCATACCTATTAGGCATTGATCGTATCACCGGAACATCCGCTCAATCCGCCACTCTGTCGCTGCCCAGTGTCAACAAAGAGGCATACCAGCCTCTCAGGGAAAGTTCACGCGTCGGCATCCCATAATTACACGATCAGGAATTCCATGAATGTATAACTAAAGTAGGAACTGCCGCCATGTTTAGGCGTTTGATTCATCGATACAACGCTTGACATTTTAATCCTCCAATGGAAAGAAAGGGCAGAGTACTGAGGAGTCTTCACAAGTATCGAGATACGATTTAAGGAGTTACAGGTATTCTCCATATCTGGTTTGAATTTTCCAATGAATTATCATGATTTTACCTATTTATTTATTGTCGAGTACTAATACCTTTGATATTATTATATTCAGTATTACTATTATCTTTAACGGACGTATTATGACCGCTTGGTCGGCGCCCGCCGCTGCCTCGACTATGGGGAAATTAAGTGTGTTAACTTATTATAATTATCATCATAATTATCATTATTATAATCTTAATATTACTACTACTGCTACTATTATTATTATTATTATTATTATTATTATTATTATTATTATTATTTTTATTATTATTATTATTATTATTATCATTATTATTACCTTCATCATCATAGGGCAATGTCGCGTAGGACTCTTGAAGAGAGATAAGGTAAGGTCTGTCAAGAGTCTCGCTGAGGATGTAGAGAGCCATTTTAACCCGTACAGCCCCGGTGACGGCTCTGGACCGTCGAGTACATGTGTAACGCTCTCATGCTGACGGCTCTCAGACCCTCATCCCACTGGCGGCAGACAGCGCGCGATATCCCGCGACAGCCCGATTTGCCTAGTGTCGGCGACGAAATTCTAGTTTTGTCGGTTAACTGGCGGGTGTGGGCGCTTGTCGGAAACCAATTGCGACCGTCATTGCCGATAAACCCCGATTGTCTGCCATTCGGCGCGACTGACCCTTTAAAAAAAAGTCGCCGATGGACTGCAATAGTCGGTGACATATGGTGATTGTCATCTGCGACAAAAGGCGACAGTCGGAGTTAGTCAGCGACAAAAGGTCATACTAATCGGCGACTATAGCCGATAGCCGCCGATACGTAGTTTTGAGAGGAAATTTAAACCTGTCGCAGGTTGTCGCCATGTGTTGCCGGCATGTTGCAGGCTGTCGGCGGCATGTCGCCGGCCTGTCGCCACCCAATTTTCACAAGTGTCGGCGGTATTGTGGTGGTGATTGCCTCCCACAATAGCCGGCCATAGCCGGCCGACGGCAACCGTCTAGCCGACAACCGCCTACACAATATCGCCGATGGTAGCCTGCTATAGGCGACATAGATCCATCTGCGGCCATTAACGTAAACTATAGGGAAATTATAGAAAAAATATGTTTTTGTATATTTAAGGGCAAACCTCGCACAAGATAGCCAGATCGCCTGAGGACGTTGGAGCGCCAGGACGCACGTCTGCCAGCCACTGAAGAGCACCAAAGGCACACAGCGCCGCACAACACCAGAGTCATGGATCTTCCAGACGATCAATTCTACTACTACATGTATCTGCAACTATCTCTGGTGCAGTTGACCTTGATGGGGTGCACCTGAGGAGGGCGTTAGCAGCCCACAGGCCAGCCTGGAGGCGGAGGGTGTGAGTCCGGACATGGCTGCGAGACGGCGTAGGGCAGGGGTTTCACGATAACCTGCTGCGCGATCTACCCTTGAGCGACCCAGACATATACTTTAACTTCATGAGGATGGAGAGCCCCATGTTCCAGGAGTTGCTCGCGAGGGTGGGGCCCAAGATCGCGCGGCAGGACACAAATTTCCGAGAAGCCCTACCACCCGGTAGGGCCCTTGCGAATCTCCTTCCACCTGAGGAGGTTTTTCCGAAATCTCCTCATCATCAGGTGGAGTGGGTGCACGAGGGCAATCGTCCAGCTCACGACCGACCATCTGGATCTGGTCGTCGTCTTCAGGTGTTCCTTCCATTTCCTGCTGTTGCGTGTTGATCAGTGGGTTTTTCTTGAATTTTGCTGCTCGGGGCATGGTGGTGGTGAGATGTGGTGTTGTTGCCGGCGACTGTAGTCACTCATTCATTCATTCAGGTGGATAGATCGAAGGAGGGGTGAAAAAAAAACAAAGGGGGGGAAACTAGTATAAGTCAAAATATTAGAAATGTAGTATGAGAGAAGAGTGGTGGGCTTAACCACCTTGCTCTGGATCTGTTTATTTCATTCATCCATGCCCTGCACCATGTCTTCTTGAATCTTTAAATATTTTCGGCAAGCTCTTCCTTTATTTAGTTGGTAATGATAAAATAAAAATGTAAAATTTGTTATTTAATTCTCTTGAGACCTAATACACTACAAACACTTTTTTTTTATAGAAAAAAACCGCTCTGGTGGAAACACAGCTAACCTAACACAAAGCAGCTAAATAATCCTACCAAAACAAGACCACCAGGGCGGTATCTTAATTTTATTTTAAAGAACTATAGTCTGTTCACTTAAAAGCTGATTCCTGATTCTAGCGCCAGATTGGTAGTGTAGTAAGCTGATTGGCTGCTGCGCTCCGCTCTCTCCCTTCATGTCGGACCCACCATGCCGTATCTCAAGTGAGACATATTTCTTTATTATATGCCATAGCTCACCTCATATACGAGCAAGCCAGTTTTGGTTGACACCATCAGACTCAGCAGTGACTGTAGAATCAAGATGTATTGTAAAAACTCGACAAAACTGCATTCTGATCACACTATCGTGTTCATGAGAAATTTTCCTACGTAATGTAATAATATATTTCTGCAGTCAATGAACAACTGCTGAAGACAGTGAGCATAAGTAAAACATGTTATAAACATTTTTTTTAACATCTTCACGGTTCAGCTCATCGTAATACCATTTTCTTATTTGTTTTGTCGAGTTTTTAAAATACATCTTGATTCTACAGTCACTGCTTAGTCTGATGTTGTCAACCAAAACTGGCTAGCTCGTATATGAGGTGAGCTATGGCATATAATAAAGAAACATGTCTCACTCGAGCATGCAAGATGTGGTCCGACATAAGTGTTAGCGGGAGAGCGGAGCAGCCAATCAGCTGCAAGCTTACCAACCTGCCTAGGCGCCAGGAATCTAGCTTAAGTGAACAGACTTTAGTAACCAGACTTATCACTATCTCGGCGGCCCCGGGCCGTCTCGATCTGGGAGAGCCGTGTCCTCAGGCCCATCACCCCCAGTCACCGCCCCCGCGCCCCCGAGACAGGTAAGTAATTTGTGCATTATGTACAGGTGCTTTTAAATTAATGTATAAAGTTTTTTTTTATGTTTCCTCTATCTCACGGCGGGTCAGAGTCGTCGGTGAACTAGGAGAGCCACGCTTCCCAGCACGTCTCTCCTGACCACCCACTCAGCACCTCCGCGACTGGTGAGTTTTCTGGTAAGTTATTACATGTCGTAATTAGGTGTAGTTAGTATCTGTTTTTTATCTTGATAATTCACATATTTTATTGGTCTATTTGTAGTCGATTTTAAAGAATTCTTCACTCTCCAGCAGCTCGGGGCATTGCGCGTGGGGGAAGTCCGCGCGTAGAGACCTCCCCTCCCCCCGCACCAGCCCAGCGCCACTCCTAGAGGTGAGCATCTCAGTGGTTTTATTTGAATCATCGTGTAGCGTATATCTTTTCCGGTGGTTCTCTGTTTAGTATATTTCAGGTTTTGCTATAATATTGGTGGTTTAAGTTGTCTTCGTAATTTTCCAGTATAAATGCCACATGCGGGTCCTCCAGGTCTTGTACATTTTTGAATATTTTTTTTCACCTCTTGTGTATAAATTGTAGTTGACCGGTTCTAGGTTTGCCTGCTTATGGTGAGTCTTTGTGTTCCTTCTGTACGGGTGCTTTTCATCTAAAGCAAATCGCAAGGCTTTGTTTTTAACTTTTTGGAGTTTGTTTTTCTTGTTTCTGCTTGTTGCTATTAGAGGTATAGGTGGGTAGAGCAGTATGGGTACTATAAAAGCTTTTATAAGATGTATTTTTATGTTGGTTGGGAGGTTCCTGAACCTGTTAAGTTCTATCAGCCTGCTTCTTCCTCTATTGATGGTGTCATTGATGTGGTGCTCTATGCCTGTTCTTCCGATTGTGAGGCCTAGTACTTTCCCTTGTGGTAAATAGTCTATTTTTGTTCCTTCAATGATGATGTCATTTTTCTTCTTTACGACAATAGGTACTATCTTAAATTTGTTTTTATTGGTTTTGATTTTCCATTTTGTTTCGTATGTGTTGATTTTGCTGATTTCATTGATGGTACGTCTAGTCATAATTTCTATTGATTGGCCAGGGTGTTATTATTTGGGTCACATCATCTGCGTATTGTATGTTTAAGCATTCCCATGCAGGTTGAGGGAGGTCTGATGTGTATATTATATAAAGCGTTGGCGAGATGGCTGAACCTTGCGGCACACCGGCTGTCAAAGTGAAGTCTTGCCCCGTATAGTTACCCACTTTTATTTTTTCCTTACGTCCTGTTATATAGTTATTTAGGTATTTGGTGATGGTGAGAGGTAAGTTGAGGTGTGCTATCTTATATTGTAGACCTGCATGCCACACTTTATCAAAAGCTTTTGCTATATCTCGAAGGACTAGGTAGACTTGTTCTCTCCTTGCTATGTGGTACGCTATTGTTTCATGTATAACCGTTAGAGCTGTATCCGTGCCTCTCTCCGCTCGGAGGCCGTGCTGTGTAGGGGAGCTTGTTGTTACTTTCGAGGTAGTTCCTCAACCTTCTATTTACTATATTTTCTAATATTTTTTCCGATAACTTCAAGTAGGGATATTGGTTTGCCGGGTTTGTTGGATTGGTATTCAAAGGAACACAAAGGAAGAACAAACAACAGCAGACCTGCTGGTCCTTACGAGGCTGTATGTGACAAGCTACACTGACTACCTAATCAAAGGTGGAAGATGAGGGACAGGTCTTTGGGATTAATTTTATGATTGCAGTTTTGAATTTTGAGGGGTGGTAACCCATGGAAAGGGTGTGATTGAATATATCTTGGAGTATTTCTAGTGCATTTTCTGGTAGATGTTGTAATATTATTTTATTGATTGGTGAATGACCTGGTGTATTGTTTTTAAAGGATTTTATTGCATCTTATATCTCTCTTGTTGTTATTAGTATATCCATATCTTCCCTTTCATCTAGTCTTGTTTTGTCTGATATTCCACATGGTGAACGTTTTTCTTCATTTTCTTCCCAATACTGTTCTACTTCTACTTCTGTATGTATGTCATATGTTTGCTCCAAATCTCTCTAAATATTGCCTCCTTATCCTTATCATCTGTAATTTTATCGTTGTTTTTCTCTAGGTGTTGGTTTGTTGGTTGTTTATTTCCTCTTAGCTTCTTAATTTCAGTCCAAAATCTCTGAGGGTTTGCTGAGTAGCATCTGGTTGTGTTTGTTATTTTCTCTTCCCAGTTTTTATTATAAATCCTTTCGCTTTCTTCTTTCAGTAGGGTTCTTAATCTTTGGTATCTATTGTAATTTTGTCTATTCCATCCGTTTCTTGTTCCTTCCCGTTTCAGTTATTCATAAAAGTGTTGTATTCTTCTTAGTAGAGGACTTGCTATTGATTTTTGGATTATCTGACTTGTCTTTTTTGGGTATGTTATTGTCGGTTGCTTTTTCGATGGTTTCATACCATTGATTGATTTTCTGATCTATTTGTTATGTGGTCATCTGTTCTGGTATGATTATTGTTGAGATGTTAGTTTCTATTTCTTCTTTAAATTGAGTCCAATTTGCTTGTTGTATGTTGAGGCTAGCTGGTATATCTTTTGTTATTGCTTTTGCTGTTATTTTCATTATGATAGGGATGTGGTCTGATGTTGTTAAAGGGCCTGGTGTTATTGACATATTGTGCATTATCTTGTTGTTAGCGAGGACTAGATCTGGCGTTGTACTGCTGTTTACACTGTGGTAGGTTGGGAAATCGGGGCCTAGATGTAACAGTTTTTCATGTCTGAGGAATCTTGCTAGGCCTTTTCCGATGAGGTTGTCCCGATTGTCATTTAATATTCTGCTTTGTGCATTCACGTCTGCTAAAATATAGGTTGGATGATTGTTGTGTGCCAGTCTGTGAGCATCCGGGAATGGTGGAAATTGTCTTCTTGGCGGCAGGTAAGTGGTTGCGATTGATGTTTCCCCTAAGGATGTGTCTATAATTATTTCCAGAAAGTTGGTAATGAACTCGTCTTTTATTTTGTATTTGATGGTATTTTTGACCAGTATAACGATGCCGTCGCTTATTTCATTGTATATGTTCTTATTATAACAGTTGTAGCCTGGAATTTTAATATTTTCCTTTTCTTTTAAACCATGTGAATTTATCAGAATAATCGAGGGGAGGCGGTGGCTGAATCGACAGAGTAACACCACCGCGTTCAGGAGGACGCGAGTTCAATCCCCGCCCGGTGCCACCAAGCTGGGATTTTTCAGCCGCCGCCGAGTGGCTTAAGGGGGGATCCTCGATTCAGAAAAACTTTTTTATTATTGCCATTAGAAACTTCCCGTTTTCTAGTATTGAAGAGCATGAAAAGAAATGGGTTTGCCATAAGTTTCATAGATATCTGATTATTTTTTTTTTTTTATAAATATTTTTGTTAAAATTTTTGGGTTTTTTAAAGTTTTAATATCTCTCTTCTAAATACTTGCAGAACATTTTACTTGGCATTTTCTGAAAGTATGATGTATATGGAAACTTTTCATCTTATTTTATTTTCCGTAATTTGTTTATTTTCAAAAGTATGAATAAATAAGTAAAAATATCACATTTTTAAAGAAACTTTATTTTCAAACGCATGTACTTTATAGAAGATCAACAAAAAACTTCATTTTATAAGATTAAATTATTCTTTTATGTCCCACTAACTGAGAACTGAAAAGAAAATAAGAATTGATGTAAGTGGTGATGAGATATTTCCAATCAGATATCAGTAACTCACTAAAAAACAACATTGAGAAAATCGCGTTTAAAGATTTTACATGTAAATTTCACATAGAAATATTAATCCTACAGTTTTTTTGCACATATAACATTTTTTCCAGAATTTTATAAGGAACATAAAGCAGTCATTGTTTTGTTTGGAAACGAAAAAAATATATGGTAAATGTTGATGTCTTTGGTGGTCACTCTACGGTTCCTTAAAATTTTCCTCCACCATATCCCTCCACTTTTCATCCCTGCTTATCTTAGATCTTTTCCTCCTTGGAAGGGATATTTCCATTGACTTTTGGAGTCTTTTCTTTTCTAGTTTGACCTCGGTTCCAGATTCTGATATCCCTCCAAAGATTTCATGGAGCAAGGAACTTTCAATGTATCCTTTGTTATGTTCCAAGACGGTCATGTGGAAAGCAAACATAGTTGTTTGAGCACCATGAAACTTGGTTTTCAAGCATCTTTCCACAGTTTGCTATGGAAGGATTCATTTTGTTTATGTTCTCCTTTTAAACATCGTGAGAGAGAAGAGTAGGTTGTGTCAAGTCTATATATACACCAAGCACAAGTTTCAGTTCACTCTCTGAAAGGTCAAGTGTTATTTTCATATTTTTATGAGAGGGTGGTGGTCTCTTCTCAGCCAAGGCTTTCTTATAAAAACACCAAGAATCCACCCCTTCTGGACATCTGCTATGTTTTGGAATTTCATCTGTGCTTGTCAGATGGAAAACTGCGCGCCACTCACGCCGAGTCAGTCCCGCATGGCAGCAGCAGCCTCTCGCTCCACCCAAACTGTCATACTGCAGTATGTAATAAAAAACATACTTCAATGGTCTAAATAACGTATAAACAATAAATATATGACCACTCATATGGCAACAGTACGCACTCAGCTGCCTCGTGGGGGTGGGATTTAACAGCGCTGAGACCTTTAAAATTTAAAGTTCTCGTACGGCTGGCGCGGCACTGAACTCTCCGAGCCCGGGACTACTTGAAACCATGAAAACCTAACAATGACAAATTTGAGCCCAAACCATGATTTGAATCGAGGATACCCCCTTAAAACTACCCACATGCTGTCCAGAAGACCACCTATCAACCCGGACTCTAGATTCTCTACCCAAGTTGCCATCTCATACTCTATCGCCCCAAGAATTCGCTGATTTGCAACACCCTGTTGACTGCCTAGCTGTCTCCGCCTGTGCTGAAATTGCCAGATGCCAGCCTCACCTTTGTACTCCGCACTGACGCCTTTGGTACTGGACTTGGAGCACTGTTACTTCAGTGACAAGAAGACATCCCTTACTCTGTCTCCTATGCCAGTCAGAAGTTACTTGATCGTGAGAGAGGTTTGTTTACTACTTACGGGGCAAGGAATTCATACTGGAAGTCGATCACATGCCCCTAATATTCCTTGCCAAGTCAAAGTCAAACATACCACTCCGGTGGTCACTTAACCTTCGGAGCTACCGCTACATCTTAGTCCATGTGGCGGGGAAGGATAACGTTGGGGCAGACTTCCTGAGCAGGTCGTGTAAATAACACTATTGGGTTTGCACTCATGCAATCCTTTTGTACTATTTCTGGTGGGAACCCATCATGACTAGTGCACGATAGCTATTATAAGAGAGGGATCCTTGCTCTCGCCATAAAGCCTAGAGAAAAACGACAACTAGACCACCTTCTAGACTACAATGTGTCTAGGCTGCACTAGAAAAACGAAGTAATAACACGTGGAACAGTCGAATGAAGCGAAGAAGGACGTTAGCAGCGCCACCTGGCCACAGATAGAGGAAGGTGACGCAAGCCCCATGCAAACCTCATTTTTTCAAGCCACCTCGCTCCGTGCAGACCCACTCACCCGCTCTGCTCACTTGCCATGGTGAGCTGCGTGTCAACTTTTTCTCGGCCTGGTTCTCCTCGTGCCGTGCTTAAGTTTCTCGTCCCAGGAAGCGCGGGTCCACGATCTCCTCCCGGAGCGGCGCCCACTCTTCCCGTCTCATCGGGCGAGATGGGCGGCCGTGCTTATGACGAATGCTCAGCGTCCATAGTATCCCTTTCGTCCCTGGAGGTGCGGTTCCACGACCCCCTCCAGGATGGGCGTCTACTTCTACCCGCCTTAAATGGGGTGAGATGGGCGGCCGAGTTTGTGACCAGTGCCTAACTTTCATTTTGGGTATTGCCGTAAACGAAGGCATGAATTTATGATCCCTGCGTGTCCAGGGGCCGTGTTAGCGACGAGTGCCTTGCAGCGGCTGTTTTAGTGACGAGTACTTGGCATCCATATGGTGTAGTGCCGGTCCCGCAGGCACGGGTATACGACTCCCACGTTACCAGCGACTGTGTCTGTGACCAGTGCTTAACATCCTTACGGTGTATCGCCGATCCTGAAGGCACGGGTATACGACTCCCGCGTTATCAGCGGCTGTGTCTGTGACGAGTACTTACCATTCTTATGGTTTATTGCCGGTATCGAAGGCATGGGTATACGACTCCCGCGTTACCAGCGGCTGTGTCTGTGACGAATGCTCCTTTTGGTTTACTGCCGTTCCCGAATGCACGGGTATACGACTCCCGCGTTACCAGCGGCTGTGTCTATGACGATTGCTTTACATTCATTTGGTGTATTGCCGGTCCCGAAGGCACGGGTATACGACTACCACATTACCAGCGGCTGTGTCTGTGGCGATTACTTAGCATCCATTGGTGCAGTGCTGGTCCTTAAGGCACGGGTACACGACCCACGCGTTACCAGCGGTTGTGTGTGTGACGAGTATTTAGCATCCATATGGTGTATTGCCTGTCCCGAATATATTGCCGGTCCTGAAGGCATGGGTATACGACTCCCGCGTTACCAGTGGCTGTGTCTGCGACGATCACTTAGCATCCATATGGTGTATTGCAAGATCTATATAAGAGAAAGGTCACCTCATTTTGGACTTATTTTGGAGCGCTCCGCACAGGACATCACTATAAGGTGAGCAGCAGGGGGTTAACCGCTCATGACCCGGTCAGTCTGGTCAGACCTGTCGCCGCGTGAAAGTCAGAGCTCCACTAATTAGTGTATTATGGGAAATTTGCTTTCAAAATTGAAAAATGATTATCTGTATCGTGTGTGTGTTTGTGTGTGTGTGTGTGTGTGTGTGTGTGAGAGAGAGAGAGAGAGAGAGAGAGAGAGAGAGAGAGAGAGAGAGAGAGAGAGAGAGAGAGAGAAGGAAAAAAATGAGTTCATACTTACATACATAAGAACATAAGAACGCAGGAGTCTACAAGAGGCCGGTAGGCCTGTACGAGGCAGCTCCTTTGACCCTAAGCTCCCGTGTATCTAACCCCACCTAATATCGCTGTCCATGAATTTATCTAGTCTATTTTTGAATGTGACAATTGTATTGGCACTCACCACATGACTGCTAAGCCCATTCCACTCATCCACCACCCTGTTAGTAAACCAATTTTTGCCTATGTCCCTGTTGAATCTAAATTTATCCAGTTTAAACCCATTACTTCGTGTCCTACCCGGTTCTCTTACCAACATAACCTTATGAATGTCTCCCTTATTAAAGCCCTTCATCCATTTATAAACCTCGATCATGTCTCCACGCACCCTTCGCCTTTCTAGAGAATGCAAGTTTAACTGTTTGAGTCTTCCCTCGTATGGCGAGTTTCTCAACCCCTGAATCATCTTAGTCATTCTCCTCTGCACCGATTCTAACATTTTGATATCCATTCTATAGTAAGGTGACCAGAACTGAACCGCATAGTCAAGATGAGGTCTAACTAATGCTAAATATTGTTTGAGGAAGACTTCGGGGCTTCTATTGCTTACGCTCCTTGAAATAAATCCCAGTACCCTATTAGCTCGATTTCTAGCTTGAATGCATTGTGCCCTTGGACGGAGATCAGAGCTCACTAAGACCCCTAAATCCCTCTCGCACCCAGACCTACTTATGAGAGTGTCATTTAAGCAATAGTTATGTGAGGGGTTGTTCCTACCTACACTCAGAATACTGCACTTCCCTACATTGAACTCCATCTGCCATTTATCCGCCCAGTCATATAATCTGTTGAGTTCACCTTGGAGAATACTAGCGTCCTGAGCCGACTCAATTACTCTACCGATCTTGGTATCATCTGCAAATTTACTAACATCACTACTAATTCCTGTATCTAAGTCATTGATATAAATAATAAACAAAAGTGGACCTAATACCGAACCTTGTGGGACCCCACTCGTAACACATCTCCACTCAGATCTTTTACCATTGATTTGCACTCTTTGCTTCCTATTGCTAAGCCACGCCTTGACCCAGTTCAAAACTTTACCCTCTACTCCGTGAGCCTGTAATTTAATCAACAGTCGTTGGTGAGGAACTTTGTCAAACGCTTTACTAAAATCAAGATAGATTACATCATAATTTTCATCTCTGTCAACCGCCTCAAATACTTTATTGTCGAAGGACAAGAGATTGGTGAGGCATGACCTACCTTTTGTGAACCCATGCTGAGAGTCGTGAATTAAGCTGTGTTTCTCTAAATGCTCCCGAATGTTCCTGGCTATTATGGACTCCAGCATCTTCCCTATAACCGATGTTAAGCTAATTGGGCGATAGTTTGAAGCAACTGACCTGTCCCCCTTTTTAAAAATCGGCGTCACATTAGCTACTTTCCATAGGCTCGGCACATAGCCAGTATTTACCGACATCTTAAAGATGTCGGTTAGTGGGTCACTGATTACATCACCTAACTCCTTTAATACCCTCGGAAATATCCCGTCAGGACCTGGCGACTTGTTCTTCTTAAGCTTATCTATCTCATCCTGAACTATTTGCCTGGTAATGATTATATCCCTCAATTTATCGCCATCCCCGCCCTCGTACACCTGAACTCTTTCCGGTATAGTCGTTCGATCCTCCTGTGTGAATACTGAAAGGAAGTAGTCGTTCAACAATGTGCTCATATTTTCGTAATTTTCTACTAGCTCCCCTGTGTTTGTTTTCAGCGGTCTAATTTTCTCCCATGTTTTTGTTCTATACATCTGAAAGAAGCCCTTAGGATTACTTTTCGCCTCATTTGCTACTTTGATCTCATAGTTCTTTTTTGCTATCCTGGTGTTTTTCTTAACTAATCTAGATAGTTCGACGTACCGGCCCCTGAGATGTGTTTCCCCATTCTTTATTTTCTGATAAATTCCCTTCTTTAGCCCAATCTCGTGTTTTAGTCCACGAGTCATCCACTTAGGATCATTGTTCTCCTTCTGTGCAGGACAGAAAGTACTGTGTGTGTGTGTGTGTGTGTGTGTGTGTGTGTGTGTGTGTGTGTGTGAGAGAGAGAGAGAGAGAGAGAGAGAGAGAGAGAGAGAGAGAGAGAGAGAGAGAGAGAGAGAGAGAGAGAGAGAGAGAGATTTACAGAGATTTACATAGAAAATCAGACCAAACAGACCCCATGGTCCAGACTAGGTGGTCTGTCCTTAAACCTAAGTGATTTTATATTAATCAGATGGCTCCAAAACGTTGCTTTTCTACTCTAGTTAATATTAAGTTCAAGGAAGTGACGGTCGAGCTTGTTTTTAAAGGAGTCAATCGTGTTACACTGGACCACTGATGGTGGGAGCTTATTCCATTCTTGCACTACAACGTTGGTGAAGAAAAATTTGGTGCAGTCTGAATTTACTTGTCTACATTTGAGTTTTGTGCCATTGTTCCTCGTTCGCAAAGTGTCATCGATCATAAACAATTTTGTTCTGTCTACATTCGTGAAACCATTAAGTATTTTAAAACATTCGATCAGTTTTCCTCGGAGGCGACGTTTCTCAAGAGAGAACATGTTTAGGGTGGAAAGCCTTTCTTCGTAGGATTTGTTGCGCAAGGAAGGGATCATTTTTGTTGCTCGACGCTGAACACCTTCCAGTTTAGCAATGTCCTTTGCATGGTGGGGAGACCAAAACTGTACCGCATATTCCAAGTGGGGTCTGACTAAACTATTGTAGAGCGGAAGTATTACATCTTTATTTTTGAATAAAAAGTTTCTTTTAATGAAGCCCAACATCCTGTTCGCTTTATTTGCTGCATCGATGCATTGATGTGAGAATTTGAGGTTTGACGCGATTTTAATCCCCAGGTCCTTAATGCATTGAACACTTGTGAGTTTAACGCCGCGTATTTCGTAATCGAACTTCTTATTTTTTGTTCCAACTTGAAGGACCTGGCACTTGTCTACGGTAAAGGGCATCTCCCATTTATCCGACCAAGCTGAAATTTTGTGCAAATCCTCTTGGAGGCTTTGCCTGTCTTCGTCAGTGAGAACCGAGTTACCAATCTTTGTGTCGTCTGCAAATTTACTAATGCGATTATTAAGTCCAACATCCACGTCGTTGATGTAAATAATGAAGAGCACTGGGCCAAGAACCGAGCCCTGAGGGACGCCACTAGTGACCGGCGCCCACTCTGAGTTAAATCCGTCAATCACAACTCTTTGTTGTCTGTTGCTCAACGAATTCGCGATCCATTGGTTTACTTGACCGTCAATGCCTATTTGCTTTAATTTATAAAGTAATTTATGATGTGGGACTTTATCAAACGCTTTCTGGAAATCAAGATAGACTACGTCCACTGATTTGGTTACGTCATAAATTGAGAAGAGATCGTTATAAAAGGTCAGTAGGTTTGACAGGCAGGATCTTTTGTTACGGAAGCCATGTTGTGAATCCCCAATTAATGAGTGGCTTTCGAGGTAACTCACAATTTTGTCTCTAATTATGCTCTCGAGTAGCTTACCTACAATTGAAGTTAGACTAATGGGTCGGTAGTTACCTGGTATTTTTTTGTCTCCTTTCTTAAAAATCGGTGTCACGTTAGCCTTTTTCCAATCCGAAGTGACGATGCCTTGTCGCAAGGACATATTGAATACGGTAGTGAGGGAGGAGAGTATTTCGCTCTTTGTTTCTTTAAGCAGTATAGGATATACTTTGTCGGGTCCGGGACTTTTATTTGTTTTAAGTGAATGGAGAGCTTTAAGGACTTCATCGGTTGTTACTTCAAAATTAGGCAATGCATGCTCGAGATTTACAATACTACTGGTGTTGTTGGTAGCGAGAGGAAGACTGTTAGTATTAAACACCGAGGAAAAGTAATTGTTTAAGAGGTTTGCAATGTGTTGGCTGTCAGTCACTAGTGCACCGTCGCTGTTTGTTAAAGGTCCAATACCACTTTTGATCGCCTTTCTGTTGTTTATGTAACTGAAGAAAGATTTCGGATTATTTTTACAGTTGGCTGCAATATTTTCTTCATATCTACGCTTTGCCTGACCTACTAGTCTTTTTACTCGTCGCCTGGCATCATTATAAAGTCTAATGTTTTCGGGCGTGCTTTGTTCTTTCTTTAACCTGTAAAACAATTTTCTCTCATTGACTGATTGTTAAATTTCGCTATTAAACCACGGTGGGGTTTTATTAGTGTTAATTCGCTTCTCGCACAAGGGGACGAATGTGTTCTGCTGAGTGAGTAAGTGATTTTTAAGGCTTAGTCAGGCTTCATCTACGTTGCCGTCATCTGATAGTTGTATTTCTGTTAGTTTTTGTCGGATTTCTACGAAGTTAGCTCTTTTGAAATTGGGCACCTTTACTTTATTTTCAGTCACTGATGATTGAGGTCTAATGTCGACGCGCACTAATTTATGATCGCAAGAACCGAGGTGTTCTCCTACCGTGACACTACTGACTAGGTTATCTTGGGTCGTTATAACAAAGTCGAGTATATTATTTTGTCGAGTTGGCTCAGAAACCATTTGGCTTAGATAATTTTCTTCTGGACATTCGATCATTCTATGTGACTCGCCTTCTGTACCTGACAGTGTCGCCCAGTCGATATGGGGGAGGTTAAAGTCTCCTACACTGTAATATCAGTGAGTCGTTGTTATTAAGTGACTGCCTTAAGACGCTGTACATTTCAAGGTCGTCATCGAGTGATTGCCCGGGAGGTCTGTAGGTGACAGATATATTTAAATTGACTTTTGCAATGTTTACTCGCACGCACAAATGTTCAACGTTACTGTTTCCCGGTGTTTTGTCAGTGGGTTGCAAATAGCTTTTGACAGAGAGAGAGAGAGAGAGAGAGAGAGAGAGAGAGAGAGAGAGAGAGAGAGAGAGAGAGAGAGAGAGAGAGAGAGAGAGAGAGAGAGAGAGAGAGAGAGAAGGAAAAAATGAGTTCATACCTCTACTACTATGTAGGACAGAAAGTACTGGATGTGTGTGTGTGTGTGTGTGTGTGTGTGTGTGTGTGTGTGTGTGTGTGTGTGATTCATCTCACCTCTTGGTCTGCTGGGGGTCTCTCTCGAGACAGCCAGCCGTTTCCCTACGGAAGGAGCTCATAGCTCAGTGACCGATCTTTGGGGAGGACTGAGACCACTCACACACAACACATCGTGACAACGAGGTCACAACTCCTCGCCTTACGTCGCGTACCTACTCACTGCTAGGTGAACAGGGGCTACACGTGAAAGAAGATAAACCCAACTTATCTTCACCCGGTTAGGGAATTGAACCCCGGTCCTTCTGGTTGTGAGGCAGACGCTCTAACCACTGAGCTACCGGGCGCGTGTATATGGTGTGTGTGTGTGTGTGTGTGTGTGTGTGTGTGTGTGTGTGTGTGTGTGTGTGAGAGAGAGAGAGAGAGAGAGAGAGAGAGAGAGAGAGAGAGAGAGAGAGAGAGAGAGAGAGAGAGAGAGAGAGAGAGAGAGAGAGAGAGAGAGAGAGGCAGACAGACAGAGAGAGGGACAGAGACTTATACAGACAGACTGACAGATAGACATACACTAGAAAGACAGACAGACAGACAGGTGGGGGGCAGGGGATAAAAAAAAAGGAACTGAATCTGTAATAGTTCAGTTACCATTCCTAGTATAATTATCTATATCCCGCCTCCCCTTCCCTCCCTTGTCTCTCCGAGAGGGGTCCCAGACCTTTCCATTGGTTACTTTGTCATCCCGCCAGGCATCCAGGCGACGTCTCATTGGTCCTTAGCCGCACCTCGTAGTGACGTCACATAGGATGCGCAGTAGCGAGAAGTGAGTTGACCTCTCCCTTAGTGTATTGCTGGGCCTGCAGGCACAGATATACGACTCCCGCGTTACCAGCGCGATAGTGGGGAGCGGCCGTGTTAGTGCCGTGTGAAGGCGAATGTTTTTTCTATGTATTGCGACCACCGATTCCTGATGTTCTCTCAGAAGTTCTCCTTTGCAGAACGACGAGACGGCATTTTTATTTTTTATTTTTTTTACAACAAAAGAGGCAGCTCAAGGGCACAAAAAAAGGAAACAATAATAAAAAAAAAGCTCGCTACTCGCTGCTCCTTAAAATAATCAAAAGAGGTGCCCGAAAGAAAGATCAATTTCGGGAGGAGAGGAGTCCTGATACCCTCCTCTTGAAAGAGTTCAAGTCGTAGGCAGGAGGAAATACAGATGAAGGAAGATTGTTCCAGAGTTTACCAGCGTGAGGGATGAAAGAGTGAAGATGCTGGTTAACTCTTGCATAAGGGGTTTGGGCAGTGTAGGGATGAGCATGAGTAGAAAGTCGTGTGCAGCGGGGCCGCGGGAGGGGGGGTGGCAAGCAGTTAGCAAGTTCAGAAGAGCAGTCAGTGTGGAAATATCGATAGAAAATAGAAAGAGAGGCAACATTGCGGCGGAATTTAAAAGGTAGAAGGCTATCAGTAGGAGGAGGAGAGCTGATGAGACGAAGAGCCTTAGACTCCACTCTGTCCAGAAGAGCTGTGTGAGTGGAGCCCCCCCACACGTGAGATGCATACTCCATACGAGGTCGGACAAGGCCCCTGTATATGGATAGTAACTGCGCGGGGGAGAAGAACTGGCGGAGACGATACAGAACGCCCAACATCGAGGAAGCTGATTTAGCGAGAGAGGAGATATGAAGTTTCCAGTTGAGATTTTGAGTTAAGGATAGACCGAGGATGTTTAGTGTTGAAGAAGGTGACAGCTGAGTGTTGTCGAAGAATAGGGGATAGGTGTTTGGAAGATTGTGTCGAGTTGATAGGTGGAGAAATTGAGTTTTTGAGGCATTGAAGGATACAAGGTTCCTTCTGGCCCAATCGGAAATGATAGCAAGGTCTGAGGTTAAGCGTTCTGCAGCCTCCAGTCTGGAGTCGTGTACTTCCTGTTGTGATGGTCTTCTATTGAAAGAAGTTGAATAATGCAGAGTGGAGTCGTCGGCGTATGAGTGGACAGGACAGTTTGTTACGGAAAGAAGATCATTGATGAATAACAGGAAGAGAGTGGGTGATAGGACAGAGCCCTGTAGAACGCCACTGTTGATTGGTTTAGGGGAAGAGAAGTGACCGTCTACCACCGCAGAGATAGAACGGCCGGAAAGGAAACTGGAGATAAAGGAACAGAGAGAGGGATAGAATCTGAAAGAGGGCAGTTTAGAAAGCAAAAACTGGTGCCAGACTCTATCAAAGGCTTTCGATATGTCTAGAGCAACAGAGAAAGTTTCACCGAAACGCCTAAGAGAGGATGACCAAGAGTCAGTTAGGAGAGCAAGAAGATCGCCAGTAGAACGCCCCTTGCGGAATCCATACTGGCGATCAGATAGAAAGTTAGAAGTGGAAAGTTGCTTTTGAATCTTTCGGTTAAGGATTGATTCAAAAGCTTTAGATAGACAGGAAAGTAAAGCTATAGGGCGGTAGTTTGAGGGATTGGAACGGTCACCCTTCTTAGGCAAAGGCTGTACAAAGGCATACTTCCAGCAGGAAGGAAAGAAAGATGTTGATAGGCAGAGACGAAAGAGTTTGACCAGGCAGGGTGTCAGTACAGAAGCACAGTTTTTAAGGACAATAGGAGGCACTCCATCAGGTCCATAAGCCTTCTGAGAGTTGAGGCCAGAGAGGGCATAGAAAACAGCATTTAGAAACATCTTAATAACAGGCATAAAGGAGTCAGAGGGGGGATGAGTAGAACGAATATGCCCAGAATCGTCCAAGGTGGAGTTCTTACAGAAAGTTTGAGCGAAGAGTTCAGCCTTAGAGACAGATGAGACGGCAGTGCTGCCGTCAGGGTTAAGGAGAGGAAGGAAAGAGGAAGTGAAATTGGAGGAGATATTTTTGGCTAGATGCCAGAAGTCACGGGAAGAATTAGAAGAAGCAAGGTGTTGACATTTTCTGTTAATAAAATAAGTTTTGGTAAGTCGGAGAATAGATTTGGCACGATTCCGGGCTGAAATGTAAAGGTCAAAGTTAGTGGGAGTTCGAAGGCTCTGGAACCTTTTGTGAGCTGCCTCTCTATCTTTAATAGCACGAGAACAAGCGTGATTAAACCAAGGCTTTTTAGCATGAGGGGTAGAGAAAGTACGTGGAATGTATGCCTCCATTCCAGAGACAATCACCTCTGCGATGCGCTGAACACACACAGAGGGGTCTCTCTCCTGGAAGCAGTAATCATTCCACGGGAAATCGGAAAAGTACATCCTCAGGTCGTCCCACCGAGATGAAGCAAAATGCCAGAAGCATCGCCTCTTCGGCGGGTCCAGAGGATGTACAGGAGCGATAGGACAGGATACAGAAATAAGGTTATGATCGGAGGAGCCCAACGGAGAGAACAGTTTGACAAAGTAAGCAGAGGGATTAGAGGTAAGGAAGAGGTTTAGAATGTTGGGCCTGTCTCCAAGACGGTCGGGAATACGAGTAGGGTGCTGAACCAACTGCTCTAGGTCGTTGAGGAGAGCAACGTTGTAGGCTTGTTCACCAGGTTGGTCAGTGAAGGAGGATGAAAGCCAAAGCTGGTGGTAAATATTGAAATCTCCCAAGATGGAGATTTCAGCAAAGGGAGAGTGAGTCAAGATGTGCTCCACTTTAGAGTTCAGATAGTCAAAGAATTTTACATAGTTAGTAGAGTTAGGTGAGAGATAAACAGCACAGATGTATTTAGTAATAGAATGACAATGAAGTCTTAGCCAGATGGTGGAAAATTCAAAAGAGTCAAGGTCGTGGGCACGAGAGCAAGTGATGTCGTTGCGCACGTAGGTGCAACATCCAGCTTTGGATTGAAATTTAGGATAGAGATAGTAGGAGGGAACAGAGTAGAGGTTGCTGTCAGTAGCCTCAGAAACTGTGTTTCGGTGAGGAAGAGAAGGTGGAGTTTAGAGGAGGAGAGATGGTGTTCCACAGAATGAAAATTAGAGCGAAGACCGCGAATGTTGCAGAAATTGATAAGGAGGAGGTTTGAGGAGTTATCAGGACACCTCTCAAGTCGGCAGCCAGAAGGGGAGTCCTCCCTGGGGGAGTTTATGGTCCCCCCCCTAGGCGGGGACTCCGAGAAGGTGTTTTCGTTATCCATTTTGAATTTTGAATTTTGGGAAAAGGTGTGTGTGTTGTGTGATTGTAGTGTGGTGTAGAAAGAGAGAGGAACTGTCTTTAGAGAGCATGCTGAACTGTTCTCTGGTGTTGATGAGACTAAAGGGAAACGGTTAGTGAGGACATGGGAAGGGTCTTTGAAGGGCTTCAGCACCCTCCTCGCTTTCCATATATCCTCACCGGGAGTAGCTCACGCCCGTTCGGTAGGTGTCTTCCTACCTACTCCTACTAAAGGAAGGAAGGAAGGCTATTAAATAAAGATGCACTTATAACCCAACCTAGAGGAGTTTCTAGCTGAAGACCCTTCACGTACATGAGCAAATACAACCTGGATGTCACACCTACCATGTGTCCCAGGGTTATGGGTTCTTAATCATCATAGGCTCAGAGACAAATGAGACAAAGACGAGCGCCACAGACACGTACAACTATGGCTCATGCCCCCAACTCTATCTATACTATGAAAGAATAACCAACACCACAAATATGTCTGGGTTGACAAACAATACCTCTCTGAAAAGACAAATAAATTACTATATAATCAAATTAATAAAATAAATTAATTAGTGTGTGTGTGTGTGTGTGTGTGTGTGTGTGTGTGTGTGTGTGTGTGTGTGTGTGTGTGTAAAATTCACCCACGGCCTGACCACTAGCTGGAATCGTCATTGCCAGAAAGTACCCTCCCAGCAAGAGCAAGGCTCATTACAGTCAATCTATGTGCATTGCTGAGACCTCACACACCACATATCCCATCCCCCCTTGCTCAAGGTGGGATAGTAACCATTCCTTTGTCAACAGAAAAATCCCGACCGAGCGTGGCTCAAACCTCCACCTGACGGGCCATGAAGCCTGGCTCTCTGAGAAGACAAGTAGCTCATTATATAATTGAATTAATAAATTAATTAATGTGTGTGTGTATGGGGGGGGATATTTGTTTCCATGAAGAGCACTGGTTGTCCATGAGGTGGGTTCTGATTGCTGTTGGACTCAGTCAGCCGTCAGTAAAATACAGCCGGGATATTGCATCCACCAGCTCCATTTCCTTGTTCCACCGCACTCATTTAATGTTGGGCCCTGCAATGGTATAGAGACAAGTATATTAGTGATTTAGAATATTATGCGCTCTTAGTGTAAATTGTTGGACATTGAACTACGCAAAGGATAATTTATTGACAACAGTATGAACCAAACTTGACCATTCTTTAATATTGAAAATGATAAACGGGCACTGCTGGTGTGGTCATTATGCAAATATGATATCCATGAGTCTATCAACACGGCGAAACTGTTCTTAGTATGCCAGTCGCCGTCATTCACTAGGTTAGCAGAAAATAAATAAGCTTATAAGCGATTGACATGTAAGTTAGGTTAGATCTAAAGTAAATCAGGCTAAATAAGATCATATATTTTCATTACTGAGTGGCTATTTATTGAGCAACTGTCAATGATTATCAAATCGCTCCATAAGTATTTATCAGACCAGAGGGTGTTCTACCATGACGTGCAGCGTGAGGTGCAAAATATTATTTTTTAAAAATTCATATGGCAGTGCTTCAAAGCTTTTTGTCCATGATATTCCCAAGCTTACTCCATGTCAATGTAACATCCCATTTTCACTAAAAACACACCAACTTTTTTTTTTTGAGTGGGTCTTTATCGTCATGTACTAAAATGAAAAGAGGTTGACTGCACAGTTATATTCCATAAACTGAGTTAGTCGCCAATTAGCTACAGTTACCCAATATTGCACAGCAGGGTTGATATACAACCTCACATTATTTACTTCCTTGCTGAACTGCTCAGTAAATAGCTACAAAAGATTGATTTATTTGCTGAACCGTCAAGGGAAGTAACCTAATGCTGCCACTACAGTAACCTATTGCCAGTATAATAGTAACCTATTGCTGCTTATTTTGCCATTAAACCTAAGAAGCAAGTAATACCTGACATACTTATCAAAGTGATGGATAACTTGTTAAGATCCACCACAAAGAAAACAGTATCAGCCACTGCAGGGAATTGGGTGCAATTCTAGATGAATTCTAATAGCCTTCAGCATGCCCATGCCAGCCTTGGCTTATACATCCTATTTTGAGTTGAGCTACAGTGACTTTGGCTATAATCATGGTTGAGGGATTTGATTACTTTGACAGTGGTGAGAGATTTGTATAACTAACATGGGAGGGATTCATTTTGAGGCAATTGTTTGGCTTGGGCTTAAAAATATAATTTACACCATAGCATTTAACAATGAATCAGGCAGGAATTATGTTAATTATGCATGTAAGTTCCTCTATACTTCTGGCAAAGTAAAATACAATATGCCATTCACGGGCCTTACCTGTTGAAGCAGTCGATGGCAGCAACTCCGGTACTGTCTCTAGGACGTATTTTTTGACCAGATCCTCATAGGATGTCTGCTTTTATTCTGTTCCTCGTTAATAAGTTCCCAGAAAACATCTCATCAGTGCAGTCTCTGAGGGTGCCTTTTCGATGGAAATACCTGCGAGCTGGCCAAAGAGACTATATTAGAGGAGATAGTGGTATGTAGTAATTCCTCGGGCGTGCGGAAGTAACCCCATCTATTGGGACCCACCAAAAACGTCCTTTTTCAGGGGTAGCTTTACTATTTTTAAAGTACCTGCCACGGCACCCTATCCAGATTTTACTTGTTCTTTTCATTATTGTAAAATGATTTACTAATGAGGTAAAGAAAAATATGTTTGTTCTTATGCGTTATTAGGTATTATCTACACTATATCAATTTGTTATTTTAGGAAAAAATAAGGTGTAGAAAGCATTTTCTAATATATATATATATATATATATATATATATATATATATATATATATATATATATATATATATATATATATATATATATATATATATATATATATATATATATATATATATATGTGTGTGTGTGTGTGTGTGTGTGTGTGTAGAAAACATATCTAGTGCTTTAAATACAAGCAAAGCATGCAACATTCTATGCATGCAAGATTACTACAATGCCTTTGCAACATGCTCTTAGCTGAATAAAAATATCGTACTAACTGTACAAGTGCCAGATAATGGCAAGCACTGCATACTGTTTGGCAGGGCAGAGAACACAAGCTTCTAAGCATTACAACTGAAATAAACAAGGGCAGACACTCAAAGTTTGCTAACTGAACATGATCTGATTAATAACAGGCAAAACCAACAATTGTGCGTTATATGCAATAAAAACTGTATAAAAATGGCAAGGCACATCAAAATAAGAGCAAAGCATCATAAAACATGCTGAAATACATGATGAAGGATATCAAGAAGGTAACACGTGAGTTGTCTTAAATGGAATGCAATAACTTGGTGGTCCTGGGAGACAGCTGAGCCTGGAAGTGAAAATGGGATGTTGGACATGGTATGATCTCACAAGCTCTGACCTTGGTGTCAGTGTCATTAAGATATTAAGCTCAGTAGGCACAACTATGCAGTGGAGGCACATATGATAAAAGCAAATGAGACAAAATAAGGCAACTCATAGTGTAAGAAAACAGCAGGAAAGGTATTTTGCAGTATGCGACATACCAAATTACAGTATTTCATAAGCTACATCAGTAAACATGTAGCATTTAATGCAGGAAGCACACATTAAAATTGGATGTAATAAATTATATGTTTTTTAGCACACATTAAAGTTGGAAGTAATAAAATCATTTGATTTGAAACTCCTTGAACTGGCCAATCAAACAAACCACTCTCTGCCCCCCCCCCACCCACCCCCCCAAAAAATCGCAAGGTTTATGAGGCATTACTCAAAAATATCAACTGCCATTACATTTTGTCAAAAAAGAAAAATCATACCTTTGTGATTAGGTACCGTTTATCATGTAAAGAAGAAAATAAACATTGCATGCTGTAATACAAAAAATATTACTCTTGGACGCCACATTAATGATGATAGACACGTGATGATACACTTAGTGTGATGAAATTACATGCTGTATTTCACATCATGAAAGCACATTAGGTGAGGCAGACACCAAAAGCTTGTTACCTGAACAAGATTATATAACAGGCAAAATCCACAATAAAGCATTGCATAATGTTGGGTAGGGCAGAGAACAAACGCTTCCAAGAATTATAACTGAAATAAACAATGGCAGACTGTCATGAGTTCATTATTCAAGAAATAGCCCGTGGAAAATACCGCTGGAGTCCCCGCCATTTTGATTGAGAGAGCGGGAACCAAGTCCCTAGAAAGGCGGGAAAACCAGGCAGGCGGGAAACAGGACCTTATTCAAATCATATTCGTTATTGCTGCCAAAGCTGAATTATGTTTGGGATGCATGACCCACTATTGCCTAGTGCATGTGTTAGGTTATTAATAAATAAAAATCCATAGCCGTTAGGGCGTTAGTGTAAGTGTTATGCAGAAAACGAGATGTCAGTTGTGGTGAGTGCTGGCATCTTGACCGCGGCCGGGGCGCTAAAGGATTGTGGGTCGGGGCCGCTCCCCGCAGCCATCTTCCTGTGAGACACCACCGTGACCAGACGTCCCTCATCCACCTCCCGTCCACGTGTGTTCATCGTAGTGGTCTTTCCAGCCTTGTATTATCCACAAGTCAGTGTGACTGTGTACTGCAGGCGAGAGAAGCCCTTGGGAGGTAAGGAGGGCGCGGCGTGTTGCTGAGAGGTACGAGAGAGGACTGAAGGAAGGAGAACTCCAGTGCGCTAACGGACCACGTGGTCCGTTCAGGTGTGGCTTCTGCTTCACCCACTTTCGGTTAAGTACACTTATTGCATAGAATGTTTTAAGATAGATAGCTAGGTTGCTGTGTGCCTGGAATTAATTAATTATTCCTTATTTTCCAGTGAGTTTTCTTTGTTGTTTTAAATAAACTTAAGAGCAGGTTCATTTGGCTTTTGCTTAGCCTGTGGTAGTGTGAGTCAAAAATAAGAAACGAGAAGGGGCTGTGAGTCTGAGAACTCAATTTTCAGATACTTTATTTTATATTTTTTATTGCTGAGAATTTTACGAGGTCTCAAGAAGTCCAGACCTTTCAAGAACCCCACATTAAATGGCGCCCGGAACAGTAAACTGACCTCACACTCCATAGGAGAAGTATTGGCTGTTAGGCTCGAGGTATTATCTAGCAAAATGTCTATATCACAGTGGAAACTGGAAACGGAAGAGTTAGGGTACAATGCTAAGGAAGCCAGAGAGTATATAATCAAAGAGCAAGAGAAAGCGAGAGAGCGAGAACGAGAGCAACACCAGCTACAATTACGGAAAATGGAAGCTGAGAGAGAGCGAGAAAAGGAGGCCCATGCAGTAAAAATGGCCGAGCTAGCGGCGAATAATGGGAATGGTAATAACTCTCAGAATAATAAAGTAGTTTCTCCGAAGCTAAAGCTTAATCATTTCAAGGAAGGTGACAAGATTTAGATATTTATAGCGCGGTTTGAGGAAGCCGCTAAGTTAATGCAGTATGATGAGATCACCAAGCGTGTGCAATTCATGAGTCTTTTTGAAGGTAAAGCTTTGGAAGTGATTCATAGATTGGATGATAACTCTCTTGAGTATAAGGATATGAAGGAGGCATTATTGGCAGCTTATGGAATGTCTTTTGATGATTTAAAGAATCAGTTCTCCTCTGCCTCCATAAATGACGATGAGACAGCAATTCAATTTGCTGCTCGCCTCAAGGAGTACTTAGAGCAATGGCTCAAGAAAGACGGTGCTGAGGAGACAGTTGAAGGTGTGAAGGACCTAATATTGCGTGCGCAGTACGTAAACTCCTGCTCAGATGAATTAGTCATGAGGTTAAAAATAGACTAGGTGAGGAAATTGGAAGTTATGAAGGAAATTGCTAATTCCTATTTTGAGGACTGCGGTAGGACGAAAAAGCCTGTAGTTAAAAGCAATAACATGCAGAGTGATGCCCGTGGAAGAAAGATTGGGTCAGGCGTCACCACCACCCCTGGTGCGATCAGCCGCCCGTGGCCTTCAGCCAAAAGTAACCAGCATTATGCACCGCGTCCGAAAACTTGAAGTTATGGGTCACGACCGTATCAGGGTAACTACTCAAAGTGGTACAAAAATGCTGCAGTAAGAAAAGAAAGTGCAACGCAGCATGGTAATTTTGGTAGAAAGCAGGGTTCGCCACCACATGTGCCTTCCGTGAACGGCCAGTAGCGCGATGAGGCGCAGAATCTATGACTAGTGGTCGGAGCAGCCACTAATCAGTACGATGATCGGTTGAATTTGAGTAAAGGTTTGGTAGGAGACCGAGAGGTCACGGTGATGCGGGATAGTGGTTCTACCTTTGTACACTGAGGCACAGCTTAGCTAGGACATGAATTCACAGGCGAACGTAGAAAAATATGGTTGTTGAATAGCGCGCAAGTGATAGCTCCTGAAAAAAAGATAAAAGTCAAGTCACCCGATTACGCAGGCTGGATCATGGCGGTGACACTCGAAACACTGCTCTATGATTTAGTGATTGGCAACATTCCCGGAGCTACTAACGGGATGAGTAAAAATGCAGTCACCCAAACACCTAACGCGGTGTTGGATCCAGAGGATTTTTGGGAATGTGAAAAGTTACAAGGAGAAGGTGAGCCTCAGATTGATGCAGCAGTAATGACCCGTGCAGCTGCTAAGCGTAAGAGTATTGTTATAGGCCTTTCATGGTTACATCTCTTGGAGATCTAACTAACAGCGAGGACGTAAGGAAGGAGGTGAAGAGAGACGACACCCTGCACGGCGTACGCAAACATTTGCAGGAAAACAGTGTCATTCAGCTGAACGACAACCGCGTCAGTTTGATCAAGCAGCGTGGCTTGATATATAGGCAGATTATCTCTCCCTCGGGTGAAAGGAAATTGCAGTTAGCCGTGCATGCGAGATACAGAGAGGCTGTTCTCAAGTTAGGTCACAGTACTGCTCTAGGCGGTCACATGGGAAGAGCTAAGACACTCGCTCGCGTACAAGCACATTTTTACTGGCCAGGGATTGGTCAGGAGGTAGCTAGATTTGTGAGGTCGTGCGATGTATGCCAAAAGACTATAGATAGGGGAAGGGTAAAGCCTGCTCCCTTACAGCCACTGCCCATTATTGACTCGCCTTGTGAGAGAGTAGCGGTAGATTTGGTGGGGCCGATCGAACCCCGAGCTAGCGATGGCTCCTGGTATATTCTTACGCTTGTAGATTTTGCCACGCGTTGGGCAGAAGCAGTGCCGCTAAAGAATATTGAGACGGAAACTGTGGCTGAAGCTCTCATGACTATATTTTGCCGAGTAGGTATACCCAGACAAATAATGAGTGATCGAGGTACTCCGTTCACCTCAGGGATGATGGAGGAAGTACTCCGTCTGCTAGCGTGCAAAGAATTACGGACCACGTCCTACCATCCCATTGGGAAAGGACTGTGTGAACGTTTTAACGGCACACTTAAGAAAATGTTTAAACGCATGGCTGCCGAACAACCCAAGGAATGGCCTAGGTACCTGGCTCCTTTGTTGTTCGCGTACAGAGAAGTGCCACAGAGCTCCACTAGGTTCTCCCCGTTTGAGCTAATATATGGTAGGTCGGTTAAGGGTCCGCTTCAGTTATTGAGAGAGTTGTGGAATGACAATGTTCCGGACCCGGACGTCAAGACCACATACCAGTAAGTGTTATTTTTAGGTGACAGGCTGAGAGAGACCTGTAACATTGCTAAGGAGGAGTTACTCAAAGCAAAACAAGTACAGAAAAGTTACTACGAATAAGGCAAAGTTGCGTAAGCTTGTAGCAGTCACCGCTCAAATTCCGTGTTCCTTCCCCTCAGTGACAAGAAAATGGGGTGCTGCAAAGAGAGACTAAGATTCTCAGTGTTTTCATGTAATGTCCATCGTCACTGTGTCTGTCAGTCTGTCTTGTCGCGTCTTCATCGTTAACTTTCCTTGTATTCGTTTACCTTTGACTGTCCGTCCACGTTCTCTTGTTGTCCACCGTTACACATTGTTCCACACATACACCAACACTTAAATGTTAACCTACACAAACAACATTCACACAAACGCATACACAAACAAACACCTATCCTATGTGTTGTCCTTGTCGTGATGAGCTGTGTAAGTTTTGTCTAATAAAGTAACCCTGGCGGATATGATTTTCTCTATCCGTGAACCGATGAGCACTTAGAACACTCGCTACCACCAACAAGCTCAGTGTAGGAGGACAGTGTCTAGTTTTGCTTCCCACAGTGAGCAACAAGCTGTTAGCTCAGTGGAAGGGACCTTATGGGGTTCAGGAGAAGGTTAATGTCCTTAATTATATTTTCCTGGTTGACGGACACCCAAAACGGTTCCACATCAACATGTTGAAACAATACTACCGGCCAGATGCAGCCGCAGGCTGCTTGCGAAAAACTGAGTATGATGATGAGAAGGTGAGGTGTCTAGAGTTAGTTAAAGCTCACTATTCTCAACCTCGGATCGTAGATGTGGTAGCAGAGTAAGATGATCAAAGTGGACAGGTTAAGTGGCTCGGAGACTTTATGTTCGGATCTTGGGACCTCAGATTCAGCTGAATCGAGGAACCAAGTGACGAAAGTGTGCATATTAGGTGGTTTCGAGGATGGTTGGCGGAGCACCCCGCCATCCGGCCATGTGTTTTCGAGCAGATAGTAGCTGTCGTGAACTGTAGGTGGTGGAGTAGTAAATGCAACCCTGAAAAGCTGGTTTGGCCGAAAGTTTTGCGGCATGCTGAAAATTTAAGTTGTATGGTCGGTGCATGGTGTGATAATGTAGGAAAAATTAGGCAGATGGCCGGGAATTTTTACAATAATTTACACCATTTTACACCTACCTACATCTACTCCACATCTGTCCCACCTACACTGTATACATACATAACACCACTTACATATTGTGAATAATTGTGGCGAAGTTCGCCAAGCCCGCTCTAACAGGAATGACGCCTCGCTATGGAGTTTTCCCTCTAGTTTGAGTATTAACGTAAATGTTGAGGTTTTTCACTCACAGGCGAACCGTCAAATACCTGAGCAGAGGTTAACTGACATACACCACAGTATGAGAGGTGTGTGAAAAGTGTGAGAACGTACTGTCAGGAACATGCTAATTGTAGGTGCAGGTGTAGGGCATGTTACCAGTGTTGGCAGCTGAACATGATCTGATTTATAACAGGCAAAACCAACAATGGTGCATTACTTGCGATATCTGGCTGGGAGATAATTGATTCCTTGCATTACAACTGGAAAGTGGCAGACACCCAATGCTTGTTAACTGAACAAGATATGATTTATAACAGGCAAGACCAACAATGGTGCATTACTTGCAATATTTGGCAAAGTATATGGAAAAAAATTATTGGTTTAACAAGAGTAATACAAATAATGGCAAATTCCACAAATTATCTCTTCTTTTGACAAAGCCTGTGCACTTTGTTGCAGGGCCGTCAGAGTCTGTTTGCTCCAGCCAACATTTACTGAAATACCCCTGAGTCATGAGTGAAGTGTTGAAACTGAAGGCAAGTGAAATACTGTGCTTAGAAATCTATTTGCTTTTGGACTTTGAGAGTATAAGGCCAGAGCAAATCTCCTCTCATGTAACTCATATCTCCTGCTAGCCTTAGATCTTGGCATCTTGCAGCATGTTGAACCTGACCTTAGAAAAAAATCCATCCCTATTGGATCAAAAAAATTGCTGGCTCTGGACAAAACCTGCCCAGGAGTTGTAACAACCTGGGCTTTGAGCTGCCTTGCCTCCCGGCACAGACGGCAGACTGTTTTGTGCAGCAATTTTCACTTTTCATGTCTGAAAATACATACAAAAATATTAAAAGTAGTTACACACTGGTTTTCTCACAATTGTATATAATAAAATATGTGCATGTAATTGCATTATTTTCATTGTTATTAGGACAGTGAATGACATTATGACTGCACGCCAGCTTCGATGGAAGGCTTCACTTAGATTGCTTGACAAGAGTAATATTTTCAGGAGAGATGGGGGAGAGGATACAACTGGAGACTCTTGACAATTACAATGTCAAGATCTACAAGCACCAATTTTCCAAATATATCTTTGATGTTCAGTCCATACTAAAACATTTGTCAATGTGTTGCCACACTAAAAATCAAATTCCGTTTCTGCAATGTTAAGAACATAAGAACATAAGAACATAGGAGTCTGCAAGAGGCCGGTAGGCCTGTACGAGGCAGGTCCTCTGAACCTAAGCTCCCGTGTAGCTCCCGTGTATCTAACCCCACCTAATATCGCTGTCCATGAATTGATCTAATCTATTTTTGAATAGGACAATTGTATTGGCACTCACCACATGACTGCTAAGCCTATTCCACTCATCCACAACCCTGTGTGTAAACCAATTTTTGCCTATGTTCCTGTTGAATCTGAATTTATCCAGTTTAAACCCATTACTTCGTGTCCTACCCGGTTCTCTTACCAACAAAACCTTATGAATGTCTCCCTTATTAAAACCCTTCATCCATTTATAAACCTCGATCATGTCTCCACGCACCCTTCGCCTTTCTAGAGAATGCAAGTTTCTCAACCCCTGAATCATCTTAGTCATCCTCCTCTGCACTGATTCTAACATTTTGATATCCATTCTATAGTTAGGTGACCAGAACTGAACCGTATAGTCAAGATGAGGTCTAACTAATGCTAAATATAGTTTGAGGAAGACTTCGGCGCTTCTGTTGCTTACGCTCCTTGAAATAAATCCCAGTACCCTGTTTGCTCTAGTTATGTGAGGGGTTGTTCCTACCTACACTCAGAATACTGCACTTCCCCATATTGAAGTCCATCTGCCATTTATCCGTCCAGTCATACAATCTGTTTAGTTCATCCTGGAGAATACTATCGATCTTGGTATCATCTGTAAACTAACTGACAGCACTACTAATTCATGTATCTAAATCATTGATATAAACAATAAACAAAAGTGGACCTAATACCGAACCTTGTGGGACTCCACTCGTAACACATCCTCTGTCAGATCTTTTACCATTGATTTGCACTCTTTGCTTCCTATTGCTAAGCCACGCCTTGACCCAGTTCAAAATTTTACCCTCTACTCCGTGAGCCTGAAATTTAAGTAACAGTCGTTGGTGAGGAACTTTCTCAAACGCTTTACTAAAATCAAGATATATTACATCATAATATTCATTTCTGTCTACCGCCTCAAATACTTTATTGTAGGACAAGAGATTGATGAGGCATGACCTAAATTTCGTGAACCCATGCTGCGAGTCGTGAATTAAGCTATGTTTCTCTAGATGCTCCCGAATGTTCCTGGCTATTATGGACTCCAGCATCTTGCCTATAACCGATGTTAAACTAATTGGTCGATAGTTTGAAGCAGCTGACATCTCCCCCTTTTTGAAAATTGGCGTCACATTAGCTACTTTCCATAGGCTGGGCACATAACCAGTATTTACCGACATCTTAAAGTTGTCGGTTAGTTGGTCACTGAGTACATCCTTGTATTCCTTTAATGCCCTCGGAAATATCCCGTCGGGACCTGGCGACTTATTCTTCTTCAGCTTATCTATCTCATCCTGGACTACTTGCCTGGTAATGATTATATCCCTCAATTTATCGCCATCTCCGCCCTCGTACACCTGAACCCTTCCGGAATAGTCGTTCGATCCTCTTGTGTGAATACTGAAAGGAAGTATTCGTTAAACAATGTGCTCATATTTTCGTAATTTTCCACTAGCTCGCCTGTGTTTGTTTTCAGCGGTCCAATGCTTTCCCTTGTTTTTGTTCTATACATCTGAAAGAACCCCTTAGGATTATTTTTCGCCTTATTTGCTACTTTGATCTCATAGTTCCTTTTTGCTACCCGGGTGTGTTTCTTCACTCATCTAGATAGTTCGACATACCGGCCCCCGAAATGTGTTTCACCATTCTTTATTTTCTGATAAATTCCCTTCTTTAACCCTATATCGTGTTTTAGTGCACGAGTCATCCACTTAGGGTCATTGTTTTCTTTTCTAAGTGTTCGCTGGGGTATATGCTGTCCTTGCCCCTCTACTATTACTTTTACTAAATTATTGTAAGTCATTTCTACCTGGTTCTCCTGGCTCACCAACCCACAGTTCTGGCCCTCATGAATCCCTAAATTTTCCCAGCTTACCCCTTCAAGATGTTTTCGAAGCCCCTCGTAATTTGCTGGCACTAACACTGGGTTTGGTTTGCGGTTTACCGCCCAGTCTAAGCTAAAACGAACCGTTCTGTGGTCACTATTTCCTAACTCAACGCCCACCTCCAACTCACGTAGCAAGTTTCCATTATTAGTTAGGACTAAGTCTAATATGCTACCTCCTCTGGTAGGCTCAGTAACTACCTGCTTAAGTAAATTATCTTGTATAACTTCAAGAAAATCCTCGGCTTCCAGGACACCCACTAGGTCTTCCCAGTCTATATTCCTATAATTAAAGTCCCCCATTACGCAGACATTTTTATTCCTACTCATCATCATCATCATCATTTCATCGACGCCTGCTCCTAGGAGCTCCCCTCCTTGCTTGCTCAAAGTTTCTCTAAGATCTTTCCCCCCTCTCCGTAACTTACTCTGGCACCCTATCCCTTCATTTCACTGGAGGTCGTTCTCTAGCATTCCCTCCCTCTGTCTCACTCACATACACCCATCAGGTCATCTTACTCTCCTCCATTCGCTCCATGTTGCCAAACCTCTTTAAAGTCTGTCGCTTCACTTCTTCCACCACTCAACACTTATATTCACCCCTGTGACACATTCCAAAACGCTCGTACACACTATCGTTACTCATTCCATCCATTCTATTCACACCACAAGCACTCCTCAAATAACTCATTTCCACTGCCTGCACTCTAGACCTCTGACTTTCATTCCAGGCCCATGTACACATTTCACACACCACCACACTACATTCACATAACATATACACCTTTTTCCAAAATTCAAAATTCAAAATGGCTCAATTAAGCAATGCCTCGGAGTCCCCGCCTGGGGGGGGGACCACAAATTCCCCCAGGGAGGACTCCCCTTCTGGCTGCCGACCCGAGAGGTGTCTTGATAACTCCTCGAACCTCTTTCTTCTCAATTTCTGCAACATTCGCGGTCTTCGCTCTAATTTTCATTCTGTGGAACATCATCTCTCCTCCTCTAAACCTCACCTTCTCTTCCTTACCGAAACACAGGTTTCTGAGGCTACTGACAGCAATCTCTACTCTGTTCCCTCCTACTATCTCTATCCTAAATTTCAATCCAAAGCTGGATGTTGCGCCTACGTGCGCAACGACATCACTCTCTCGTGCCCACGACCTTGACTCTTCTGAATTTTCCACCATCTGGTTAAGACTTCACTGTCATTCTATTACTAAATACATCTGTGCTGTTTATCTCTCACCTAACTCTACCAACTATGTAAAATTCTTTGACTATTTGAATTCTAAAGTGGAGCACATCTTGACCCAATCTCCCTTCGCTGAAATCTCCATCCTAGGAGATTTCAATGTTCACCACCAGCTTTGGCTTTCATCCTCTTTCACTGACCATCCTGGTGAACAAGCCTACAACTTTGCTATCCTCAACGACCTAGAGCAGTTGGTCCAGCACCCTACACGTATTCCTGACCGTCTTGGAGATCGGCCCAACATTCTAGACCTCTTCCTTACCTCAAACCCTTCTGCTTATTCTGTCAAACTGTTCTCTCCGTTGGGCTCCTCCGATCACAATCTTATTTCTGCATCCTGTCCTATCGCTCCTGTACATCCTCTGGACCCACCGAAGAGGCGATGCTTCTGGCATTTTGTTTCAGCTCGGTGGGACGACCTGAGGATGTACTTTTCCGATTTCCCGTGGAATGATTATTGCTTCCAGGATAGAGACCCCTCTGTGTGTGCTCAGCGCATCACAGAGGTGATTGTCTCTGGAATGGAGGCATACATTCCTCGTTCTTTCTCTACTCCTCACGCTAAAAAGCCTTGGTTTAATCACGCTTGTTCTCGTGCTGTCAATGATAGAGAGGTAGCTCACAAAAGATACCAAAGCCTTCAAACTAATGCTAATTATGAACTTTACATTTCTGCCCGAAATCGTGCCAAATCTATTCTCCGACTAACCAAAAATTCTTTCATTAATAGAAAATGTCAAAACCTTGCTTTCTCTAACTCTTCCCGTGACTTCTGTCATCTAGCCTATAACATCTCCTCCAACTTCACTTCTTCATCTTTCCTCCACTCCTCAGTCCTGACGGCAACACTGCCGTCTCATCTATCTCTAAGGCTGAACTCTTCTCTCAAACTTTCTAAAACTCCACTCTGGACGATTCTGGGCATATTCCTCCTACTCATCCCCCCTCTGACTCCTTTATGCCTGTTATAAAGATTCTTCAAAATGATGTTTTCTATGCCCTCTCTGGCCTCAATCCTCAGAAGGCTTATGGACCTGATGGAGTGCCTCCTATTGTCCTTAAAACTGTGCCTCCGTGCTGTCACCCTGTCTGGTCAAACTCTTTCGCCTCTGCCTGTCAACATCTACCTTTCCTTCTTGCTGGAAGTATGCCTTCTCACAGCCTGTACCTAAGAAGGGTGACCGCTCCAATCCCTCAAACTACCGTCCTATTGCTTTACTTTCTTGTCTATCTAAAGCTTTTGAATCAATCCTTAACCGTAAGATTCAAAAGCACCTTTCCACTTCTGACCTTCTATCTGATCGCCAGTATGGGTTCCGCAAGGGGCGTTCTACTGGTGATCTCCTAGCTCTTAACTGACTCTTGGTCATCCTCTCTTAGCCGTTTCGGTGAAACTTTTGCTATTGCGCTGGACATATCAAAAGCTTTTGATAGGGTCTGGCACACATTTTTGCTTTCTAAACTACCCTCCTACGGTTTCTATCCTCTCTCTGTACCTTTATCTCCAGTTTCCTTTCTGACCGTTCTATTTCTGCCGTGGTAGACGGTCACTGTTCTTCCCCTAAATCTATTAACAGTGGTGTCCCACAGGGTTCTGTCCTATCTCCCACTCTTTTTCTGTTGTTCATTGATGATCTTCTTTCCAAAACGAACTGTCCTATCCATTCCTACGCCGATGATTCCACTCTGCATTATTCAACTTCTTTTAATAGAAGGCCCACCCTTCAGGAACTTAACGACTCAAGGCTGGAGGCTGCAGAACGCTTAGCCTCAGACCTTACTATTATTTCAGTTTGGGGTAGAAGAACCTGGTGTCCTTCAACGCCTCAAAAACACAGTTTCTCCACCTATCCACTCGACACACTCTTCCAAACAACTATCCCCTATTCTTTGACAACACCCAGCTATCACCTTCCTCAACACTAAACATCCTCGGTCTATCCTTAACTCAAAATCTCAACTGGAAACTTCCTATCTCATCTCTTACTAAATCAGCTTCCTCGAGGCTGGGCGTTCTGTACCGTCTCCGCCAGTTCTTCTCCCCTGCACAGTTGCTGTCCATATACAGGGGCCTTGTCCGCCCTCGTATGGAGTATGCATCTCATGTTTGGGGGGGCTCCACTCACACAGCTCTTCTGGACAGAGTGGAGGCAAAGGCTCTTCGTCTCATCAGCTCTCCTCCTCCTACTGATAGTCTTCCACCTCTTAAATTCCGTCGCGATGTTGCCTCTCTTTCTATCTTCTATCGATATTTCCAGGCTGACTGCTCTTCTGAACTTGCTAACTGCATGCCTCCCCACCTCCCGCGGCCCCGCTGCACTCGACTTTCTACTCATGCTCATCCCTATACTGTCCAAACCCCTTATGCAAGAGTTAACCAGCATCTTCACTCTTTCATCCCTCACGCTGGTAAACTCTGGAACAATCTTCCTTCATCTGTATTTCCTCCTGCCTACGACTTGAACTCTTTCAAGAGGAGGGTATCAGGACACCTCTCCTCCCGAAACTGACTTATCTTTCGGCCACCTCTTTAGATTCTTTTATAGTATTAGCGAGTAGCGGGCTTTTTTTTTTATTGTTACCTTTTTTGTGCCCTTGAGCTGTCTCCTTTGCTGTAAAAAAAAAAAAATCCTAGTCAATCCTAGTCAACCGCCGCCGGGTCAGGCTGTGAAGCCTGGCAGTGCAGCGCTTTAAATAGCTGCACCACGGAGCGATGTGTGTGTGTGTGTAATAATAAAAATAATAATAATAATAATAATAAACGGTTTATTTCATGAAGTACCAGGCAGCCCTAGAGCTGAAAATATACATCAGTGGAAGATAAAATGAAATGAATGAGACAAATGAACAAAGTAGTATGATTGAAAATAAAAGGAAAATAGAAATAACAATAATAGCAATAATCATAGTAAAGATAATAATAATAATCATAATAATCACGATAATAATAATGATAATAATAATAGTAATCATAATAATAATAATAATAATCATAATAACAACAACAATAAGTCCTAATGAAAAATATTTACAAAACATACAAAGCTAAACAAAATCTTAAGTAATTGACGACTAAACTTAAATTGTATGTCGTCCACAAAAAACGTCTTAACAATTTATATCGTTGTTTTGTTTTGTGCCAGAGAGTCATTTTGACGTGTGTCGATGTCAGGGTGTGCAGTGGACACGGTTTTTCTCTATAGGGTTTGTTTGTTTGCCTATTTGCATTTTTCCATAAAATCCATGATTTCTTTTAAGGTTGTTGTCTCGAAAGAAACAGACTTCATTATAATCACTTACATGCAACAGAGTCCAGTTGGGCGGCCGCTCGTGGCTAGAGAGCCGCCAAATCTAGCAATCGGAGTGGGGACAGTCGTTGAAGTAACTGTCATCGCGAATGTCCTGATCGTTGACACCGCGGAAAGGAAAATGTCACGTGTAATGGAATTTATATCATTCTTTGCCATTATTCTAAAGATCGGCACATTCAGAGCACCAATAAGAGTTATTTTAGTCTGTATTTAATCAGTGCCATCTCAAGTAATGGACGGCTTGCTCTTTTGATTTTGCGGCGCCTTGTCATCATGGGGAGGCGCCGCCAAAAATGGATATATTTCACTATTTCAGCAAATTTTGGAAAATCAACCGCTTATGTGCGAATCGCCATAACTCCCTTATGTCTGGAGCTGCATAAATGTTTTTGGTATCAATCGACGGTAAAATGAAAGGGCTATATTTTGTAATCAGGGCTCGAAAACCGACTCGAAAGGATCAGAAATCGAATAAATTTGCAAAAAACGACTCGGCAAAAAACTATTTTTGAGTTCCCAACCTTGAAATTCGCTCATTTTGAGAATTTCAAAACACGTATTTAACAAATGATTTAGCCCTGCCAATGTGCTTTCTAATATGGTGCATAACATTTCCCTACTCCCAGTAGTTTCGTCGCTAGAGCTCGAAAAGTAAACCCTGTTGAGAGCGATTTTGACAGACTCCAGACACTTTGCCGTTTTCATCTAGTGTGGCCTTGCTCTTGCCTCTAGAAGGCTGTAATTTGCATGTAGCCCCTCTTGGCAATGTAGTTTGATAGCTGGATTCCAAGTTCGTCGTCGAGCCGTCACAAAATAGCCTGTTTTTCGGCCCTTTCGCCGCGATTTGGACACGTCCTAGTTTTTTGCTTATAACTTTTTTTTATTTATTTAATGCTTTCCAATTTCTTTTTCTGATTATTAATCTTTATTAAAAGAGTTTTCATTTGCCACCAAAGCACGCCTTCCTAGCTTCAGTAGTTTTCGCTCGAGCTCGACCAGAAGTCGCGACGAACATTCGCCGAATCTGACTCATTTCACGCGCCGCGACGAAAAACCTTAGTAGTAACAAATGTACGGAAGTGGGGGTAATTTGGAAGTGGGGGACTGAAGTGGGGTTGGGGGTCAGCGGGGGGGTTACGGGAGTGGGGGTAATTTGCGGGGGGGTTACGGAAGAGGGGGTATCTAGACCCCCAACCCCCCCTAACTCCCCCCTCCACACACACACACCCATCTCTTTACCTTTCACCCCCCTCACCCCCCTCACCCCCTCTCGGACTAGCGTACGGAAGCGAGAAGGTGACGGGAGTAGGGGTGCCAGCAGGGAGGGAGGGGGTGACGGAGAAGGATACTTGAAGGGTTAAGATAAGATCTTTCTTTGACCCTCGAATGACCACCAGATTATAATCACGGAAAGGTTAAGGACATTAGGTTAATGACCAGGCTGAAATATGAATTTACTCTCTAATGCAAGTCCGAAAATAAAATAAAAAATCGCCATTGAACGTAAGACTCGATAAATTATTTAAGTTTTTGCTGGATGTATTGTATCATTATCTTCTTATTTCTCATTTCTCAACTTGTTTCTTCTTATTTCTTTCCTCAACTTATATATATTTTTTTTTACTCCGGTTATTTGGTGCCATCTAACCCTAAACACTGCAGCACCAAGTCTTTTTTTTTTCTGATCGAATTTACCTTTTTCCGTGAAAAAGGGATCATGTGTGTGTGTGTGTGTGTGTGTGTGTGTGTGTGTGTGTGTGTGTGTGTGTGTGTGTTCCATTCCCCTCCGATTCTTGAGAAATCTGCGGCTAGCTCGAAATTTTGTGGGCCATCTTTTTTAGCCGATTATATGCTCCGAAGCGGAATTTAGTGAGGATTCTTATGGTATCTTCAAATTCCTCATACGTCTATTAGTTCCCGAGTTACACCGAGAAAACTGAATTTTTTTCTCTCTCGTCAGAGTAGCATAACAAATAAAAATCACTCATTAATTAATGTCTTATATTTCATTTCTTAACTTATTTCTTCTTATTTCTTTTCTCAACTTGCATTTCTTTATATTTTCTGCCTGCTCTTCGGTGTCATATGACCTTAGACGTTGCCGCATCGAGTTTACTTTTTTCCGTGAAAAAGGGATCGTGTGTGTGTGTGTGTGTGTGTGTGTGTGTGTGTGTGTGTGTGTGTGTGTGTGTGTTCCATTCCCCTCTGATTCTTGAGAAATCTGCTGCTTGCTCAAAATTTTGTGGGCCAACTTTTTTAGCCGAATATATGTTTGGAAGCGGAATTTAGTGAGGATTCTTATGGTATCTTCAAATTCCTCATACGTCTATTAGTTCCCGAGTTACACCGAGAAAACTGAATGTTATTCTCTCGTCAGAGTATCCTAACAAATAAAAATCACTCAGAGCTCCTCATCTACGTTCCTTAGAAAGATTGCCATATGTTACTATTAAGAAACTTATCCCAACAACTGCAAATTTGACGCACTTTCATCGAAAACTTAATTTTTAATAATTTTTTATTTACTTTTATGGCGCGTTTCGCGTCATCGTCCGCCAGAACCTTTTACCCTTGATGACATGAAATGCGTCATCGTGCGCGAGAGGGTTAAATAAGTCAGATTTATCTCAAATTCACTGTCTGGGCAGACAAATATTCGGAAAAAAGAAGGCAAACCAGTTTGTAGATATATATAAATATGCCGTATATTCACGTCCTTATGGATATCTTCTTGTTGATTAGGGTATAAATACTCCTGAATCCCTACAGTTTCGCTCAAACATTGTTGGAGAGCCTCCCAGATGAACGCGTATTCCAATGGTGTTCTGCAGGAAAAAGGAACTCTTACACGTTCTATACTCCCAACATAACGAACCCTATGGTTTAAGCTCTCAGCTACTTCTGATCTTACTCTCTTAAGCCTTTGCAGTTACTTTCTTAAACCATCGAAGCCCGCCTTCCTGAAGTCAGGTATTAAGTGTTGTTTCTGCTGACTCTATCCTCCCATTTAATATTAAATTTAATTTCCTTATGATCACTGTTACCTAATGAACCCCCAACCTCAATGTTGCTTATTATGTCCTCTTTATTAGTTAACAACAAATCCAAAACATTTTCTTCCCTCGTTCGCACTGTTTTGTATATAGAACGAACTTACATTAGCTGAACTCACACTGTTTTGATTATAGAACGAACTTACATTAGCTGAACTCACACTGTTTTGAATATAGAACGAACTCATATTAGCTGATCTCACACTGTTTTGAATATAGAACGAACTTACATTAGCTGAACCCACACTCCTGGAAGAAGCTAAAATTTTCTAAAGGCTACAATAAAATCAATATGACCGATGAAGATGCGGCACGTCACAATGAACAAACTCACTGTCTTCTCTGTAAATACGGGTTTTAAAAGGTAAAGGAGTAAAACATCATGACCATGAAAAATCAGGAAACAATTACATTGAAGCTTATTGTAATAGATGCAACCTTCAAATGAAAAAATCACAAATTGCAGCGCACTCTCATTGCATATTATGCGGATTACGACATGACGTTAATCCCGCGTGAATTAACGCTACCTGGCTTTGAAAATCAAACTAAGACCAAAACATTCAGTTCAGAAATACCATGAAGTCATCATAAATGACTTGAGATTTATTGACACGTATGTCTTTATGTCTGGTTCACTCGCGGCTTTAGCAGAACCAATTCATCAGCCCTGGAACGAGCCCATGTGCACACAACAGATGTTGAAAGATGTGCCAGCACCTGCGTTACCATTATTGATCAAGGAAAGCAGGTTTTTGTTATGACTATATGGACTCGATGGAACGACTTTCTGAGACACGTCTTCCATCCCGCGAAGATTTTTTCAATTCGCTTCAAGAAGCAGAACTTTCGAAAGTGATTATAAACATGCTCAGAATGTTTGGAAAGTAGCTGGATGTCAGAGCCTGATGGACTAGTTGTTGCTTTATGTAAAAGTGGATGTTGGCCTTCTATGTGATGTCTTCCTAGAGTGGAGGTATTTGAAAACCCAGTGGAGGTTGGATACTGTAAATTATGTTAGCCTGCCAGGATTTGCCTATGACTCTTTTTGTTAAAACACAGCAGGAATTAGAGATGCTTAGTAGCCCACACATATATCATTGCATTCAAACAAATGTGCGTGGGGGCTACACAAGTGTTGTGCGTCGTTTTGTACGCACCAATAACATCTACACGAACCCTCATTTAATCCAAAACATGATAGAAACACTTTCCTTTCATATCTTGACTTCAACAGTCTTTATCCCACTGTAATGCAAGAGAAGTTACCATGTGGAGATATGAAAACTAGATGAGACAGAAATGCACTGGTTTTGAGCGGGAGGGGGGCTAGGTCAATCAAGCAACCGATGGCGATTTTGGATACCTCATTCTGTGCAATACTGAGGCTGTCTCACGTGAAGTCATTGAGAAAACGGATGACCTCCCACTGACCATCAGAAGACACAATATCATCAATAGAGATATATCGTCAGCCGCACACGAATGGTATGAAGAAGAAAACCGTCCAGTACCGTGTAAGAACATAAAACAGATTGGAACACATGTTGCTCAGGAGAAAATGCTGTTTGCTCTGTCCCTCCTTAAACTGCTATTCAACTAGGCCGGGTTGTTAAAAAGTGCATGCTATTTATATGTTTAAGCAAAAGCACTTTCTTGCGGACTTCATTCAGGATAACATAGAAGCACTCAAATTTGCTACTTGTCCTATCAAGAAAACTGCAATCAAGTGTATTTCAAACAGCATTTTTGGTCGATACCTGATGAACGCGGCCAAATATAGTGAAGACATAGATATTGTCACCAACCGTGAAAAGTTTTTGAAGCTGGGCCCGAAGTCCTTACTTTAAACGCGTTGTACCCCTCAATGATGGTCATGTAGTTGTAGTTCGCCATAAGAAATATTCACAGGCGAATCATCCAAACTACATTGGCTACTACGTCCTAGAGCTGTCCAAGCTGCGACTATATGATTTCTTTTACAGTATCATGAAGGCTCATTACGGGGATCGGGCGAAACTAGTGTATTGTGACACTGATTCCTTAATAACAGAAACTGAAACTCCTGATCTATTAACAGAGTACTCGCAGGAACCCTTTAAAAGCTATATAGACACAAGTAACTTTAGCTCCTCACATTCCTTGTACAACACAGACAACAAAGGCAAGCTCGGATTTCAAGTCTGAAGTGAGGAAAGAACCATCTCAGAATTTGTAGGTGTAAGAACAAAGTGCTACTCCATCCCATGGCAGGCAGTGACCGGTTGAGTTCAGCTAAGAGCGTTCCAAAGCTCATAAAGAAAAAAATTGCTCATCAACGATACAAAGACGTCCTATTCCAGAAGCAAACATTTACCTTTGGCTATCAGGGATTCACAGTGCGTAATGGACGAATGAGTACAGTAAAATATCCCAAGAGAGGGATATCTGTAGTTCAGGACAAAAGACACTGCTTTAGCACCTTGGAGTTACGACCTTACGGTCATCCCGATAATTCTACAGGGGTAGAGGAGGAGGAGGAAGGAAGCTGTAATCATAATTTGACCAAATTCCAATAAACATTGAGTTTGTTTGACTTGTTTATATGTCCTTTATCAAAAATGAATGAAAAAACAATAATTGTCTTAAAATTTATTCGATTTGTGGAAACATGTAGACAAAACGTCTATGTTTCGATCTGGCTCATATAAAAAATTTAAAAAGACTCGCGAAATGTGCGCGGCGGCAGCAGCGGGCCCTGCGGCGACATCATGCGACGACAGGATGCGACAGGATTGCGTGGGCTCGGGGCGGGGCGGGCGGGGCGGCAGCACGCTACCAAGTTATTCTAAAGAGAAATGAGACACTGGATTTGTCTCTACATGATAGTGTTCTTAGATAGTTATGCTCTCGACCTCACATTATACTCTGATTATTTTAAATATATTGCTTACCCTGTGCTCAGGATATATAAAAATGCATTTCGACTTCAAAGCACGCGCAGCGATGTGTGGGGCTTATGTCGTGTACTTTGCCTACAATGTTTCACACTTGGGTGTAAGAGAAACTCTTGAAAAATTTGTATGGAGTTTTCCAAGACCGAATATTCGAGGAATGATGAACACGTGATGAGATTCGCTTACAGCAAGTTTATAATGCCCGTATGACATCAAACATTTAACACGTGTTCATAAAAAGTAAGTATTGACTTTATTGATTTTTCATATTGAAGTGTATTACATTCCATGAAGCTATTCTCAGCATAAATAATTTTCTAGTTCCTTTATCGTGGTTTGTATAACACGCTTAAATCAGTGGTCTGGCTCCATACAGGACCTCACTCGTCACCACCACTAGCCCCAGTGCTGCCGCCCCGCCCCGCCCCGCTCCGCCCCGAGCCCACCCAATCCTGTCGCATCCTGTCGTCGCATGATGTCGCCGCAGGACCCGCTGCCGCCGCCGCGCACATTTCGCGAGTCTTTTTTTTATTTTTTTATATGAGCCAGATCGAAACAGACGCGTTTTGTCTACATGTTTCCACAAATCGAATAAATTTTAAGACAATTATTGTTTTTTTCATTCATTTTTTGATAAAGGACATATAAACAAGTCAAACAAACTCAATGTTTATTGGAATTTGGTCAAATTATGATTACAGCTTCCTTCTCTTCCTCCTCCTCCTCTACCCCTGTAGAATTATCGGGATGACCGTAAGGTCGTAACTCCAAGGTGCTAAAGCAGTGTCTTTTGTCCTGAACTACAGATATCCCTCTCTTGGGATATTTTACTGTACTCATTCGTCCATTACGCACTGTGAATCCCTGATAGCCAAAGGTAAATGTTTGCTTCTGGAATAGGACGTCTTTGTATCGCTGATGAGCAATTTTTTTTTTCTTTATGAGCTTTGGAACGCTCTTAGCTGAACTCAACCGGTCACTGCCTGCCATGGGGATGGAGTAGCACTTTGTTCTTACACCTACAAATTCTGAGATGGTTCTTTCCCTCACTTCAGACTTGAGAACTGAGCTTGCCTTTGTTGTCTGTGTTGTACAAGGAATGTGGAGGAGCTAAAGTTACTTGTGTCTATATAGCTTTTAAAGGGTTCCTGCGAGTACTCTGTTAATAGATCAGGAGTTTCAGTTTGTTATTATGAATCAGTGTCACAATACACTAGTTTCGCCTGATCCCGTAATGAGCCTTCATGATACTGTAAAAGAAATCATATAGTCGCAGCTTGACAGCTCTAGGACGTAGTAGCCAATGTAGTTTGGATGATTCGCCTGTGAATATTTCTTATGGCGAACTACAACTACATGACCATCATTGAGGGGTACAACGCGTTTAAAGTAAGGACTTCGGGCCCAGCTTCAAAAACTTTTCACGGTTGGTGACAATATCTATGTCTTCACTATATTTGGCCGCGTTCATCAGGTATCGACCAAAAATGCTGTTTGAAATACACTTGATTGCAGTTTTCTTGATAGGACAAGTAGCACTTTTGCGGGCTTCTATGTTATCCTGAATGAAGTCCGCAAGAAAGTGCTTTTGCTTAAACATATAAATAGCATGCACTTTTTAACAACCCGGCCTAGTTGAATAGCAGTTTAAGGAGGGACAGAGCAAACAGCATTTTCTCCTGAGCAACATGTGTTCCAATCTGTTTTATGTTCTTACACGGTACTGGACGGTTTTCTTCATACCATTCGTGTGCGGGCTGACGATATATCTCTATTGATGATATTGTGTCTTCTGATGGTCAGTGGGAGGTCATCCGTTTTCTCAATGACTTCACGTGAGACAGCCTCAGTATTGCACAGAATGAGGTATCCAAAATCGCCATCGGTTGCTTGATTGACCTAGCCCCTCCCGCTCAAAAACCAGTGCATTTCTGTCTCATCTAGTTTTCACATCTCCACATGGTAACTTCTCTTGCATTACAGTGATAAAGACTGTTGAAGTCAAGATAGGAAAGGAAAGTGTTTCTATCATGTTTTGGATTAAATGAGGGTTCGTGTAGATGTTATTGGTGCGTACAAACGACGCACAACACTTGTGTAGCCCCACGCACATTTGTTTGAATGCAATGATATATGTGTGTGGGCTACTAAGCATCTCTAATTCCTGCTGTGTTTTAACAAAAAGAGTCATAGGCAAATCCTGGCAGGCTAACATAATTTACAGTATCCAACCTCCACTGGTTTTCAAAATACCTCTCCACTCTAGGAAGACATCACATAGAAGGCCAACATCCACTTTTACATAAAGCAACAAATAGTCCATCAGGCTCTGACAAACAGCTACTATCCAAACATTCTGAGCATGTTTATAATCACTTTCGAAAGTTCTGCTTCTGAAGCGAATTGAAAAAATCTTCGCGGGATGGAAGACGTGTCTCAGAAAGTCGTTCCATCGAGTCCATATAGTCATAACAAAAACCTGCTTTCCTTGATCAATAATGGTAACGCAGGTGCTGGCACATCTTTCAACATCTGTTGTGTGCACATGGGCTCGTTCCCAGGGCTGATGAATTGTCTGCTAAAGCCGCGAGTGAACCAGACATAAAGACATACGTGTCAATAAATCTCAAGTCATTTATGATGACTTCATGGTATTTCTGAACTGAATGTTTTGGTCTTAGTTTGATTTTCAAAGCCAGGTAGCGTTAATTCACGCGGGATTAACGTCATGTCGTAATCCGCATAATATGCAATGAGAGTGCGCTGCAATTTGTGATTTTTTCATTTGAAGGTTGCATCTATTACAATAAGCTTCAATGTAATTGTTTCCTGATTTTCATGGTCATGATGTTTTACTCCCTTTACCTTTAAAACCCGTATTTACAGAGAAGACAGTGAGTTTGTTCATTGTGACGCCGCATCTTCATCGGTCATATTGATTTTATTGTAGCCTTTAGAAAATTTTAGCTTCTTCCAGGAGTGTGGGTTCAGCTAATGTAAGTTCGTTCTATATTCAAAACAGTGTGAGATCAGCTAATATGAGTTCGTTCTATATTCAAAACAGTGTGAGTTCAGCTAATGTAAGTTCGTTCTATAATCAAAACAGTGTGAGTTCAGCTAATGTAAGTTCGTTCTATATACAAAACAGTGCGAACGAGGGAAGAAAATGTTTTGGATTTGTTGTTAACTAATAAAGAGGACATAATAAGCAACATTGAGGTTGGGGTTCATTAGGTAACAGTGATCATAAGGAAATTAAATTTAATATTAAATGGGAGGATAGAGTCAGCAGAAACAACACTTAATACCTGACTTCAGGAAGGGCTTCGATGGTTTAAGAAAGTAACTGCAAAGGCTTAAGAGAGTAAGATCAGAAGTAGCTGAGAGCTTAAACCATAGGGTTCGTTATGTTGGGAGTATAGAACGTAAGAGTTCCTTTTTCCTGAGTTCACCATTGAATACGCGTTCATCTGGGAGGCTCTCCAACAATGTTTGAGCGAAACTGTAGGATTCAGGAGTATTTATACCCTAATCAACAAGAAGATATCCATAAGGACGTGAATATACGGCATATTTATATCTACAAACTGGTTTGCCTTCTCTTTCCGAATATTTGTCTGCCCAGACAGTGAATTTGAGATAAATCTGACTTATTTAACCCTCTCGCGCACGATGACGCATTTCATGTCATCAAGGGTAAAAGGTTCTGGCGGACGATGACGCGAAACGCGCCATAAAAGTAAATAAAAAATTATTAAAAATTAAGTTTTCGATGAAAGTGCGTCAAATTTGCAGTTGTTGGGATAAGTTTCTTAATAGTAACATATGGCAATCTTTCTAAGGAACGTAGATGAGGAGCTCTGAGTGATTTTTTATTTGTTAGGATACTCTGACGAGAGAATAACATTCAGTTTCTCGGTGTAACTCGAACTAATAGACGTATGAGGAATTTGAAGATACCATAAGAATCCTCACTAAATTCCGCTTCCAAACATATATTCGGCTAAAAAAGTTGGCCCACAAAATTTTGAGCAAGCAGCAGATTTCTCAAGAATCAGAGGGGAATGGAACACACACACACACACACACACACACACACACACACACACACACACACACACACACACGATCCCTTTTTCACGGAAAAAAAGTAAACTCGATGCGGCAACGTCTACGGTCATATGACACCGAAGAGCAGGCAGAAAATATAAAGAAATGCAAGTTGAGAAAAGAAATAAGAAGAAATAAGTTAAGAAATGATTTCCAGAGAAAAACTCAGCTTTCTGATTTCGAATCGAACTAATAGACGTATGAGGAATTTGAAGATACCATAAGAATCCTCACTTCAAGAGAGCATCTAATATATAAAAAAGATGGCCTACAAAATTTCGAGCTAGGCTAGCCATAGAGATTTCAAGAGAATCGGAGGGAAATGAAACACACGCACACACACACACACACACACACACACACACACAAACACACACATATTTTACATATTACGATCCCTTTTTCCCGTAAAAAGGTAAACTCGATGCGGCAACGTCTAAGGTCATATGACACCGAAGAGCAGGCAGAAAATATAAAGAAATGCAAGTTGAGAAAGAAATAAGAAGAAATAAGTTAAGAAATGAGATATAAGACATTAATTAATGAGTGTTTTTATTTGTTATGCTACTCTGACGAGAGAAAAAAATTCAGTTTTCTCGGTGTAACTCGGGAACTAATAGACGTATGAGAATTTGAAGATACCATAAGAATCCTCACTAAATTCCGCTTCGGAGCATATAATCGGCTAAAAAGATGGCCCACAAAATTTCGAGCTAGCTGCAGATTTCTCAAGAATCGGAGGGAATGGACACACACACACACACACACACACACACACACACACACACACACACATTACGATCCCTTTTCACGGAAAAGGTAAATTCGATCAGAAAAAAAAAGACTTGGTGCTGCAGTGTTTAGGGTTAGATGGCACCAAATAACCGGAGTAAAAAAAAATATATAAGTTGAGGAAAGAAATAAGAAGAAACAAGTTGAGAAATGAGAAATAAGAAGATAATGATACAATACATCCAGCAAAACTTAAATAATTTATCGAGTCTTACGTTCAATGGCGATTTTTATTTTATTTTCGGACTTGCATTAGAGAGTAAATTCATATTTCAGCCTGGTCATTAACCTAATGTCCTTAACCTTTTCCGTGATTATAATCTGGTGGTCATTCGAGGGTCAAAGAAAGATCTTATCTTAACCCTTCAAGTATCCTTCTCCGTCACCCCCCTCCCTCCCTGCTGGGCACCCCTCCTCCCGTCACCTTCTCGCTTCCGTACTCTAGTCCGCGAGGGGGTGAGGGGGGGGGGGTGAAAAGGTAAAAGAGATGGGTGTGTGTGTGTGTGGGGGAGGGTTAGGGGGTTAGGGGTCTAGATACCCTCTTCCGTAACCCCCGCAAATTACCCCACTCCTGTAACCCCTGCTGACCGCTGACCCCAACCCCACTTCCAGTCCCCCCCACTTCCAAATTACCCCCACTTCCGTACATTTGTTACTACTAACCTTCCTGACGCCACAAAAAATTAATATATCTGCATAGAAAATCATATATGAACACTTCAATATGTTGACTATCTTATATTAAATCATTTAATATATATATATATATATATATATATATATATATATATATATATATATATATATATATATATATATATATATATATATATATATATATATATATATATATATATATATATATATATATATATATATATATATATATATATATATATATATATAAATTACTATTATTTTATATAATCATTTCACTATATAAATCAACCTATATTAAGGGCTTTATTATACATGTTATTTCTTATTTTTTAGTATTCAACCATAATTATTTCTTCTCATTTATGAATAATACATTTAATTTGCTTTCTTTTGATACCTCTCTCTCTCTCTCTCTCTCTCTCTCTCTCTCTCTCTCTCTCTCTCTCTCTCTCTCTATCTATATATATATATATATATATATATATATATATATATATATATATATATATGGTATCAAAAGAAAGCAAATTAAATGTATTATTCATAAATGAGAAGAAATATAGTTGAATACTAAAAAAAAAAGAAATAACATGTATAATAAGGCCCTTAATATAGGTTGATTTATATAGTGAAATCATTATATGAAAATAGTTAATTTTTATATAGATATCTTAAAATGGTTTTAATACAAGATATCAACCTTCTGAAGTGTTCATGAATGATTTTTCATGCAGATATATTAATTTTTGTGGCGTCAGGAAGGATTTTCGTCGCGGCGCGTGAAATGAGTCAGATTCGGCGAATGTTCTTCGCGATTTCTGGTCGAGCTCGAGCGAAAACTACATAAGCTAGGAAGGCTTGCCTGGTGTCAAATGAAAGCTTTTTTAATACCAATTAATAATCAGAAAACAATTGGAAAGCATTAAATAAGTAAAAAAAAGTTATAAGCAAAAAAACTAGGACGCGGAAAAAGGGCCGAAAAACAGGCTATTTTGTGACGACTCGATGACGAACTTGAAATCGAGCTATCAAAACATCCTTCGAGGTGGTCAAACTACAATGCCAAGAAGGGCTACATGCCAAATTATAGCCTTGTAGAGGCAATAGCAAAGCCAGACTAGACGAAAACGGCAAGGTGTCTTGAGTTCGTCAAAATCGCTCTCGACAGGGCTTACGTTTCGAGCTCCAGAGACGAAACTACTGGAATTAGGGAAATGTTGTGCACCATGTTGGAAAGCACATTGGCAGGGCTAAATCATTTTCAATAAGTTTTTTGGAATTCTCAAAACAATGAGCGGGTTTCAAGGTTGGGAACTCAATTTTTATTTTGTCAAAGTCGTTTTTTGCAAATTTATTTGATTTTTACCATTCGAGTCGGCTTTCGAGCCCGGTCGCTAAGTAAAAAATATAGCCCTTTCATTTTCCCGTCGATTGATACCAAAATCCTTTCTGTAGCCCTATAAATAAGGAAGTTATGGCGATTCGCACCAAAGCGGTTGATTTCCCAAATTTCGCGGCTCAATGACAAGGCTGGGGCAAGTGTCCGTTCTATAGTATAGGGTTCATTGATATAATATTTGATACAAACTTTCAAATAGTAAATAGCTGACATATGATAGTGATGCATGGCGGAGATGCGGCAGTAATATGGAGAGGCTCGGGCCCCGCCCAAACAGACTTCGTACTTGTGTTATTCTATAAACACAGTGAGGTAATCTCAGTGTAGTCTTTGAGGTCTTTGAGGATGTCGTGGCCCTAGTGACTCTTGTGATATTTGGATTCTCTATGGACTCTGATGGCTCCTAATGTTCTTTAACGACTGTTATTCCCCAGCTCAATTAACGTTTCCATTGCTCCACTGTCATTCCTTTTCGTTCTAGTTGTTCTTGTCAATTCACGTTATATTGTATTGTCGATATCGTCCGTATTGCTCTTGCCAGTCTCTGCTCCCGTTGGCTCGTGTCATTCAGTGGTTTGTGTGTCATTGCAAACCCTTAAGTATTTTGACATTCCGTGGTGTTCGTAGGTACGGGTTTCTTCAGGGTCCATGCTGTCCTTGTTAACGTTTAGGTCCTCATTGACGTAATCTTCCTGTGGATCCAGTGGGTCTTGTCATCCATTTGATCCCTGTACCTCTCCGCACTGTTCTGGTACTTGTTCCTTGCCATGACAGTGATTCTCTGGTCAGTTAATTTACACACCTCATTCCTGTCATCTCGTTGCCTGTAGTTCCGATTGTTTCAGCAGTGGTTTGTCATCTTAATCCGCGTGGTCTGTCTCTGTTGGTCTTAGTTCATAAAACTCGGTACGTCATGTTACATCTGGTACTTCAAAATTCTGATAGATCATGGTCATGAGCCTTGAAGTTTATTTCTTCGAAGATGACACGATAATACATAGGAGCCGTGAACCTAGGGATGGGGAGAGAAGAGGATGCCAGGATGAAACGTAAAGGAGAAGAAGGAAGTAGGCAGAAGAGGCGCAAGAGAGTTTAAGACCAAGAAGAAAGACGATATATATATATATATATATATATATATATATATATATATATATATATATATATATATATATATATATATATATATATATATATATATATATATATATATATAGATATATATATGTGTGTGTGTGTGTGTGTGTGTGTGTGTGTGTGTGTGTGTGTGTGTGTGTGTGTGTGTGTGTGTGTGTGTGTGTGTGTGTGTGTGTGTGTATGTGTGTGTGTGTGTGTGTGTGTGTAATTCACCACGGCCTGATCACGAGTTGGACTCGCTTTCGCCAGGCTCGAACCGCTGCCTGTTTGGCCGTGAAACCGTGCATCGCGGCGCTCTTGCCAATTGAGCTATCTTAGTGTGTGTGTGTGTGTGTTTGTGTATATATATATATATATATATATATATATATATATATAGAGAGAGAGAGAGAGAGAGAGAGAGAGAGAGAGAGAGAGAGAGAGAGAGAGAGAGAGAGAGAGAGAGAGAGAGAGATTGACACAGGCAAAGAGATCCACAAAGGTACTTTTAACATATAGACTGACTTTCACTAACTGTCTGACTGCCTGAAAAGAATAGGGAAAAAAATAACTATTGAAGAATGGCTCAGGTTTTTCATATTCCAATTTACAGACATTTTCTTTTCTATCTAAGAGGTTCCTTAAAAACACAAATGGCACTTAAGTAGTCACATAATACACGCTCATACACTGAAACACACACACACACACACACACACACACACACACACACACACACACACGAAAAAAAAAAAAAAAAAACACAAATGAACGCAGATACGGATAGTCACAAACATACACAAATAATCATAGTTTTACACCACACACACACACACACACACACACACACACACACACACACACACACACACACACGCGCGCGCGCACGCACACTCAAAGCGGGCGGGGACGAGTGCAACTCGGGATCGGGCCGGAGTGATTTTAATCACACACACCCACACACCCACACATACACACACACACCACTCCCTGGCGCAACTGGTAAGAGCGCTGCGCTGAAAGATTTTACGGTCTGACACGGCTGCGGTTCGAGCCCGCTCAGGCCGGATTCTTTCCGTTGACTAGGAGTGGTTATTGTCACCCCTTGAGCAAGAGGGATGGGGTGTGTGGTGTGTGAGGTCCTGGTAGTACCCATAGATCGACGATAAAGAGCACTTGTTCATGTCGGGAGGGTACCTGCTTGCGATTACGAGTCCAACACGTGATTTGGTAAGGATCAGGCCGTTGTGAATTACACACACACACACACACACACACACACAACACACACACACACACCTTATCTTGACAGACCCGTGCCAGCAGTACTCACCCCCCGAAATTGTCTTCCCCATTGGACGCAGTGGCCAGCTGTCAGTTCTATGGGAACGGGCTCTCACCTCCTCACTGCATGACTCAGCCTGTCATGTCATATAGGCCCCTAACTGACTCGGCAATGAGACGGTTCGGGCAGTAGCTTACGCGCCACTCCTGGATTGAAGTAGCAATGAGCCAGACGTCAACCACAAGTGGGAGCAATTTTTTTTTTTTTTTTTACATCAAAGGAGGCAGCTCAAGGGCACATAAAAAAAAACAATAATAAAAAAGCCCGCTAATCGCTGCTCCCATAAAAGAATCAGAAGAGGTGGCCAAAAGCAAGGTCAAATTCGGGAGGAGAGGTGTCCTGATACCCTCCTCTTGAAAGAGTTCAAGTCGTAGGCAGGAGGAAATACAGATGAAGGAAGATTGTTCCAGAGTTTACCGGCGTGAGGGATGAAAGAGTGAAGATGCTGGTTAACTCTTGCATAAGGGGTTTGGACAGTATAGGGATGAGCATGAATAGAAAGTCGTGTGCAGCGGGACCGCGGGAGGGGAGGGGGAGGAATGCGGTTAGCAAGTTCAGAAGAGCAGTCAGCGTGGAAATATCGATAGAAGATAGAAAGAGAGGCAACATCGCGGCGGAATTTAAGAGGTAGAAGACTATCAGTAGGAGGAGGAGAGCTGATGAGACGAAGAGCCTTAGCCTCCACTCTGTCCAGAAGAGCTGTGTGGAGCACCCCACACGTGAGATGCATACTTTATACGAGGGCGGACAAAGCCCTGTATATGGATAGCAACTGCGCGGGGAGAAGAACTGGCGGAGACGATACAGAACGCCCAACCTCGAGGAAGCTGATTTAGATAGAGGAGATATGAAGTTTCCAGTTGAGATTTTGAGTTAAGGATAGACCGAGGATGTTTAGTGTTGAAGAAGGTGACAGCTGAGTGTTGTCGAAGCCTCCCAAAACTTGATCTCACCGCCCTTCCGATATATCTATACCATCCCCCTCCTCACCCCCCTACGTCCAGGAGTTTGATGTCTTCAGTAAAATAAAGAAATTAAGGACACAGAGCTATCACGCCCACTGACCTCCCCATGAAAATTTATAAGGAAGTCGCCTCTGATCTTGCCACTCCCATTTGCTCCATTACAAATGCTTCACTTGAACAACACAATTGCCCAATAGGCTGTAAAATTTGGAAAACCATTTTCAACCCTAAAACTTCCAGCTCACAGTCCCTTGATGACCTTAGGCCAGTTGCCATCACACCCATCCCCAGCCTCATTTGTGAAGACTTCATATTTAACTGATGATAATAGTAGGGCCCATTGAGATCCGACAATTTGGCAACATGAAAAACCCCTCCACCACTCACTGCCTGGTCCAATCTTGACACTTCCCTTGCCCTTGCTTTTGTCGATTTCAGGAAGGCGTTTTACCTTGTAGACCACACTGTTGTCATTACCAAGGTCATTGAATTGGGGCTCCACCCTAATCTTGTCGTGTGGCTGACTGACTTCCTCAGCGCCCGCCGGCAAATAGTTCGCTACAAAGGGTCTGTCTCCTCCCCTCAACAGTTGACGTGTGGCAAGGCAGAAGGCACTAAATTTGGTCTTCCTTGCTTTCTGGTGCTCAATAATGACACCCTCATGGACACACCGCATCGCTGGAAATACGTTGACGACAGCACCGTGGGCATCCCCGTCACCAACAGGACTCCAGACTATGCACCTCTTCAAGCGTCGCTCGACAGCCTTCAAGCATGGAGGGTGGACAATAGTGTCACAGTCAACCACACCAAGACCTCGGTGATGCACCTCCGCACTTCCAAAAGAGGAGTACCCCCTCCCCACCTGTCAATTGGCTCACATCACATCCAGGTTGTCCAGTCCACTGAACTACGTGGCATTACTGTGGACAACCAGCTAAAATGGAAATAGCACGTCACCGACACCGTTACAGCAGCCTCCGACAAGCTGTACATGCTGTGCAGCCTCAGGGCGCTGGGGACACCGGCTGCTGAGCTGTGCAGTATATACACATCATTTATACTGCCAAAACTCATGTATGTCTCCCCGGTGCGGTCGTCTTCCCTGACCCTAACCCAACAGTAGCAGCTTGAGAAGGTTCAGAAGAGTGCATTTATAGTAATTTTAGGCCCTGTTTACCACATCTACGAAAATGCCTTGACCAATCTGAGTCTCCCGATGCTCTCTGAAACGCACCACCTTGCTTCATCATCCTCGCCATCGCCACCTCTTGCCACCCGACGCGCCTCCCCCACCCGATTATTAAGGCACCACAATAAATAGCGCGGTTGATTAATAATGTCCATCAGTGATAGCCCTGTCAACCCAAAGGGCCGCGGTATGGATTAGCACCACGCCAACTCCCATCCTCTTTTTGTCTATTTTTAGCATTCCCCAACCCTCCCTACCCATCTCTCTCTCTCTCTCTCTCTCTCTCTCTCTCTCTCTCTCTCTCTCTCTCTCTCTCTCTCTCTCTCTCTCTCTCTCTCTCTCTCTCTCTCCATTTAGTGTAGCCTAGTATTAGTTCTTTGGATTTACTGTCTGTGTATTAACGGCTGCCATACCTCAATAAACCTGATATTGTTATTATTATCATTATTATTATTATTATTATTATTATTATTATTATTATTATTATTATTATTATTATTATTATTATTATTATTATTATTATTATTATTATTATTATTATTAAATGCACAAACACGCACACACGCAAACACATACTTACACACACACACACACACACACACACACACACACACACACACACACATACACACATGAAAAACATAATAACACACACACACACACACACACACACACCTGCCAGGACACAAGCGGTAAGCTGTCTCACACGCAGCGCCGGTCAGCTCCTCCACCACCTTCACGGCACGACGGCCCCGTTCGGACAGCTCTCCCGTTGGGTCGTCCTCCCTGAAGAGAAAGGGCAGGTCAGGAGAGAAGCAGGGGAGAGGCAAATCAGTCATAAGGGCTGCTCACCTCGGCCAAGTGGAAAGGGATCATAAAGGAAAAAGTCATGGCGTGCTGGCACGCGTCTGTGATGACCTCAAGGGACTTTTAAAAAAACACCAACATGCTGCTTCGGTCGATTGAACTCTGGGCCCCTCACACATGTTGTCTGCAAGTCTGATGATATCCAAAGAAAATACTTTTCTGAAATGAAAGGGCCTTACTTTGTCCATACAGGCTATTGATCATATATATATATATATATATATATATATATATATATATATATATATATATATATATATATATATATATATATATATATATATATATATATATACTACTGGGCCTCCTTAAGTCGCGCAGCAACTATTGGTACTTCCAAATAAGTTTGATAATCTGTCTCAAACGTACAAGTAGTGAGTTGAAAAAAAAAAGGATAAAATATAAAAAAATAAAATTAAAATTAAAATAAAATAAAAATTAGACGGCTGCCTGTGTTGAGCAGCGTCGTTGGTGGCTAAAAAGGCCTATGCGGGAGCAGCAGTCTCGACCGCACAGGTTGCAGAGGTGACCTCCGTGAGGGTCGGGTGTGGTAGTGTTGGATGCCCGGTCTCTCCTTCGAGCATGCCGGGCCTCAGCAGCCTCAATAAGTTTGATCTCACACTCTCACCCAGCTCTGTATAACTCTTGACCGCTGCTCTCCAGGCGTCTCTATCCTCCGCAAGGGGGTCCCATTCAGTTGTGCCAATCTCACAGGCCTTGAGGTCCCTCTTCACTACATAGGAGAAGCGGAGTTTTGGACGCCCGATGGGTCGTCTCCCTCTAGCAAGTTCACCGTAGAGAAGGTCTCTAGGGATGCGGCCGTCAGGCATGCGCTTGACATGGCCGAGCCAGCGGAGCCTTCATTGACGAAGGAGAGTCTGCAATGAGGGGAGGTTGGCTTGGACCAGGACGTCAGTGTTGGTGACCCGTTGTTGCCACTTGATGTTGATTATGCGTCTGAGGTTACGAAGATGTAATGAGTTCAGGCGTTTCTCCTGCGTGTTATATGTCGGCCAAGTCTCACTGCCATAGAGAAGGGTACTCAAGACACAAGCGCGGCACACAGTTACCTTTGTTTTCAAGGTCAGGCGATTGTTGTTCCACACGCGCTTTGATAGGCGGGCAAAGGTGGTAGCTGCTTTGCCGACTCTTTTGTTAATCTCGGCGTCTAAGGAGAGCTTATCTGAGATGGTACAGCCAAGATAAGTAAAATCCTCAACATTATCGAGAGCCTGGCCAGCAATGCGGATCACTTGACGCTCTGGGGCATTCTGTGTGAAGACTTGCGTTTTCTTTAGACTAATCGTGAGACCAAATTCGTCACAAGCAGAGGAAAAGTGGTCCATGAGGGTCTGTAGGTCTTCGGGAGAGTGAGCAACGACAGATGCATCATCGCCAAATAGGAAGTCTCTCAGCTCAACTCGGCAAATTTTTGTTTTTGCTTTAAGACGCACAAGGTTGAAGAGGCGGCCATCTGAGCGTGAGTGGAGCAGGATGGAGGGACTTGTGCTGCCGAAGGCATGTTGGAGCAGGAGGGAGAAGAAGATTCCAAAGAGTGTTGGAGCAAGGACACAGCCCTGCTTAACGCTGCTTCTGATATTGAAAGGCTCTGAACAACCGCCGTTGAACACTACGGTGCCTTGCATGTTGGTGTGAAAAGACTGAACGAGGCTGAGGAGTTTGGAAGGGCAGCCAATTTTGGGCAAGAGGAGAAAAAGGCCATCCCGACTGACGAGGTCGAACGCGTTGGTAAGGTCAATAAAGCTGATGTAAAGGGGAAGTTGTTGCTCCCGGCATTTCTCCTGGAGTTGACGTTAGGAGAAAATCATATCGATTGTTGACCTGCCAGCTCTAAAACCGCACTGTGACTCAGGGTACACACGCTCTGCTAGGGCTTGGAGACGGGCGAGGACCACGCGTACAAAGACCTTCCCCACAACACTCAGGAGCGAAATGCCGCGATAATTATCGCAGTCTTTTCGCTCTCCTTTGTTTTTGTAGAGGGTGATGATCTTGGAATCTCTCATATCTTGGGGCACGGAGCCAGCACGCCAGCACTGAAGGAGAAGCTCATGAAGAGGTGAGGAAAGGTCGTCATGTATGCCAGGTTCCCAGTTTTAGGGTTGGGGCCCTTTTTTGTTTTTGTTTTTTAAAGGTCTCTGGTGCTTGAGTTGCGGCTCACCGTCCAGGTCAGATATCCTGATCCTTGCACCCAAAGAGGATAGGCAAGCCGTGGCGGAACAGCAGCTTTCTGACGGGCTGCCCAGCTTGGAGCAGGCGATAGCTGTTCAGTGGGGCTAAATAACCCCTTCCACTGTCAAAAGCTACCCCTGGCGCCGGGCTCTACGCCAATCGAGCATTTAACTTATAACCGGTAAATGTTGCTTCCCGTGTTGATTCCTGCCGCATCCCAGCAGCCGGAGTGTCCTCTCCGGTGTTAAAAGGTGGTAAAAATGTAGTCAGAGTCAGTCGGAGTGGATGTTTACCGGGGTAGAAAAGTAAGGAAGACGAGCTGTTGCCCATGTAGCCTGCATGACCCCACTCTCCACGGCGCCAGTCGATCCAGGGAAACAGCAAAGCTGTTACGGCTGGGCGCTAACGCCGTCGCAGGAAGCTGCCAGAATGAGAGCGCCAAGCGCCCACTCTCCTGATTTTCTGTCAGTGTTCACTCCCATAGCCTTTGCCTAAAGAAGCTTGATCCTGCAAGACAGCAGGTGGTTTTAAGTCAGAGTTTTCCTTTTCTTAGCCTTTGTCTGAAAAGACATTACCTACAAGGCAGCAGGTGGTTTTGAGTCAGAGTTTTCCTTCTCTAACCTTTGTCTAAACAGACATTACCCACAAGGCAGCAGGTGTAGTGGTTGGTAGGCGCCAGGGCGTGTCCACACGCCAGTGAGCCTGCACGCCAGACCTCTGGGACCCACTACTGTTCCGAGATCCCCTACTAATTTAGCCTGGAGTCGCAAGACATCCAGTTACCGTGCGTGGCCGCGAGGAGGCACAGCAGGAGTCTTGGTGAAGGAGAGGCTGTGTACTAGCAAGGGAAAACTTACGTACTCAGCTTCCTTTATCGCCACAAAGGCTACCCAGCGGCAGTAACTGAAAGCGAGAAGGCAGGGAGAGCAAACACTTAACACTAAGCTATGTTACTGCACTAGACGCATCACACTCACCCTGTGTGTGTGTACACACACACACACACACACACACACATATATATATATATATATATATATATATATATATATATATATATATATATATATATATATATATATATATATATATATATATATATATATATATATTTACAGCAGAGGAGACAGTGCAAGGGCGTAAAAAAAAGAAAACAATAATGAAAAAAAGCCCGCTACTTATTGCTCCTAAATAGAGTAGAGTGGCCAAAAAAAGAAATCAATTTCGGGAGGAGAGGTGTCCTGATATCCTCCTCTTGAAAGAGTTCAAGTCGTAGGCAGGAGGAAATACAGATGAGGGAAGATCGTTCCAGAGTTTACCAGCTTGAGGGATGAAAGAGTGAAGATGCTGGTTAACTCTTGCATAAGGGGTTTGGACATTATAGGGATGAGCTTGATCAGAAAGTCGTGTGAGGCGAGGCCACAGGAAGGGGGGAGGCATGCAGTTAGCAAGTTCAGAAGAGCAGTCAGCGTGAAAATATCGATAGAAGATAGAAAGAGAGGCAATATCGCGACGGAATTTAAGAGGAAGAAGACTATCAGTAAGAGGAGGAGAGCTGATGAGACGATGAGCCTTAGACTCCACTCTGTCCAGAAGAGTTGTGTGAGTGGAGCCCCCCCCACACGTGAGATGCATACTCCATACGAGGGTGGACAAGGCCCCTGTATATGGATAGCAACTGTGCGGGGGAGAAGAACTGGCTGAGACGATACAGAACGCCCAACCTCGAGGAAGCTGATTTAGTGAGAGAGGAGATGTGAAGATTCCAGTTAAGATTTTGAGTTAAGGATAGACCGAGGATATTTAGTGCTGAAGAGGGTGACAGCTGAGTGTTGTCGAAGAATAGGGGATAGGTGTTTGGAAGATTGTGTCGAGTTGATAGGTGGAGAAATTGAGTTTTTGAGGCATTGAAGGACACAAGGTTCCTTCTACCTTAATCGAAAATGATAGCAAGGTCTGAGGTTAAGCGTTCTGCAGCCTCCTGTCTGGAGTCATGTACTATCTGTTTTGATGGTCTTCTATTGAAAGAAGTTGAATAATGCAGAGTGGAGTCGTCGGCGTATGAGTGGACAAGACAGTTTGTTATGGAAAGAAGGTCATTGATGAATAACAGGAAGAGAGTGGATGATAGGACAGAGCCCTGTGGAACACCACTGTTGACAGGTTTAGGGGAAGAACAGTTACCATCTACCACAGCAAAGATAAAACGGTCGGAAAGGAAACTGGAGATAAAGGAACAGAGAGAGGGATAGAATCCGAAAGAGGGCAGTTTAGAAAGCAAAGCCGTGTGCCAGACTCTGTCGAAGGTTTTCAATATGTCTAGCGCAACAGCGAAAGTTTCACCGAAACGGCTAAGAGAAGATGACCAAGAGTCAGTTAAGAGAGCAAGAAGATCGCCAGTAGAACGCCCCTTACGGAACCCTTACTGGCGATCAGATAGAAGGTTAGAAGTGGAAATGTGATTTTCAATCTTCCTGTTAAGGATTTATTCAAAAGCTTTAGATAGACCGGAAAGTAAAGCTATAGGGCGGTAGTTTGAGGGATTGGAACGGTCACCCTTCTTAGGCACAGGCTGTACAAAGGCGTACTTTCAGCAGGAAGGAAAGGTAGATGATGATAGGCAGAGACGAAAGAGTTTGACCAGGCAGGGTGTCAGCACGGACGCACAGTTTTTAAGGACAATAGGAGGCACTCCATCAGGTCCATAAGCCTTCCGAGAGTTGAGGCCAGAGAGGGCATAGGAAACATCATTAGGAAGAATCTTAATAATAGGCATACATAAGTCAGAGGTGGGATGAGTAGGAGGAATATGCCCAGAATCGTCTAGGGTGGAGTTTTTACAGAAAGTTTCAGCGAAGAGTTCAGCCTTAGAGACAGATGAGACGGCAGTGCAGCCGTCAGGGTTAAGGAGAGATGGGAAAGAGGAAGAAGTGAAATTGGAGGAGATATTTTTGGCTAGATGCCAGAAGTCACGGGAAGAATTAGAGAAAGCAAGGTTTTGGCATTTTCTATTAATGAAGGAGTTTTTGGTAAGTCGGAGAATAGGTTTGGCATGATTCTGGGCAGAAATATAAAGATGATGGTTAGCAGGAGTGCGAAGGCTCTGGAATCTTTTTAAGCTGCCTCTCTATCTCTAATAGCACGAGAACAAGCATGATTAAACTTAGGCTTTTTAGCATGAGGAGTAGAGAAGGAACGTGGAATGTATGCCTCCATTCCAAAGACAATCACCTCTGTGATGCGCTAGGCACACACAGAGGGGCCTCCCTCCTGGAAACAGTAATCATTCCACGGGAAATCGGTAAAGTACATCCCTCAGGTCGTCCCGTCGAACTGAAGCAAAATGCCAGAAGCATCACCTCTTCGATGGGTCCAGAGGATGCACAGGGGTGATAGGACAGGGTACAGAAATAAGGTTGTGATCGGAGGAGCCCAACGGAGAGAACAGTTTGACAGAGTAAGCAGAAGGGTTAGAGGTAAGGAAGAGGTCTAGTATGTTGGGCCTTTCTCCAAGACGGTCGGGGATACGTGTAGGGTGCTGAACCAACTGCTCTAGATCGTTGAGAAGAGCAAAGTTGTAGGCTTGTTCACCAGGCTGGTCAGTGAAAGAGGATGAAGCCCAAAGCTGGTGGTGAACAGTAAAATCTCCCAAGATGATGATTTCAGCGAAGGGAGAGTGGGTCAAGATGTGCTTCACTTTAGAGTTCATATAGTCAAAGAATTTTACATAGTCAGTAGAGTTAGGCGAGAGATAAACAGCACATATGTATTTAGTGATACAATGACAATGCAGTCTTAGCCAGATGGTGGAACATTCAGAAGAGTCAAGTTTGTGGGTACGAGAACAAGGGATGTCGTTGCGCACGTAGACGCAACATCCAGCTTTGGATTGAAATTTAGGATGGAGATGGTAGGAGGGAACAGAATAGAGATAGAGATTGCTGCTGTCAGTAGCTTCAGAAGCCTGTGTTTCGGTGAGGAAGAGAAGGTGAGGTTTAGAAGTGAAGAGATGGTGTTCCACAGAATTAAAATTAGAAAGAAGACCGCGAATGTTGCATGAATTCAGAAGAGAAAAGCTCGAGGAGATATCAAGGCACCTCTCAGATCGGCAACCAGAAGGGGAGTCCTCCCTGGGGGAATTTATGTTCCCCCCCCGGCAGGGAATCCGAGGCACTGTTGTTGAACGCCATTTTGAATTTTGATTTTTGGGAAAAGGTGTGTGTGTCGTGTGAATGTACTTTGGTGTAGAAAGAGAAAGGATCTGTCTTTAGAGAGCATGCTGAACAACTCTCTGGTGTAGATGAGACAATAGGGAAACGGTTAGTGAGGTAATGGGAAGGGTCTTTGGAGGGCTACAGCACCCTCCTCACTTTCCATATATACCTCACCGAGAGTGGCTTGCCCGTTCGTTAGGTGTCTTCCTACTTACTCCATATATATATATATATATATATATATATATATATATATATATATATATATATATATATATATATATATATAGATATATATATATGATGATGGCGTTTTGGTGTTGTTCTACCATCTGATGGAAAGACATCGATGTTTTCCTTCAACGTCTTGTTGATGTTTGCTGAGATACATTTATTGCTCTTCTGCATTACGCTTTTTTCGGCTGGACGCCAGAAGATAAATGGGTCTCAACAAACATTAACAAGACCTTCAAGGAAAATTTGGTTAAGTCTTTCCACCAGTTTGTGAAGAACACCGAAACGCCATCATCAGATCAACAAGAAGACACTCAATGAGGTACAAATCAAGCACCAACGGGCGAGAGAGAGAGAGAAGCAGCGGGCCGTTGCCCTCATCGACATATATGTTATGTAAGATGTAAAATTAAGAAAGTAAGAAAAGAAAGAAAGTTCTTTTCAGCAGGACACCAACACGATCCGCTGTGCCTAAGTAGGTTAGTGTAGGAACCTACCGTTTAGTAAATTAAAAGTAGAAAAGTTGTCACTTGGAAAATGTAGAAGCAGAAGTTACAATTTACTTGCAGGGCTGCCCGTCAAACCACAGCTTGAGGGACGTGAATTCAATAAAGAACTATCTGGGATCATAATTAATTCAAGATCTTTATATTTACAATACGTGATGAAGAGTCAGAAATTAATGGGGCATAAAATATTTGAGTTTAATATTCCCAAGTTTGGTCATATTATTAGAATTTCAAGTATTATCAATTGTTGTTGTTGTTGTTGTGTGTGTGTACACTCACCTGTACAGAGCACGCACTGCCTCGATCTGTATCTCAGTAATGGGGTCAACTTCCTGTGGCGCCTCCTCCTCGCTGGGGTCTCGTCCCTCATGCTCCTTCGGTGCCCTGGGCAGGTAGATATCGCTGGTCCGCGCTGCAGTCTCCAGCTCGCACAGGAGCCTCCGCGTGCACGGTAGTCCCTCCACCTCTGGCACCTGATGGGCACACAAGCACTCACGCACCCTCGTCTTCCCTATCACAGCAAAGGTCATGCCTGTCTCCGTTCACGTCATACCTGTGCTACGTGCACAGTAACCTCTTCCACCTCGGGCACCTGGATAGCACACAAGCACTCAATCAGCCTCCTTTGCTTTTCATGGCAAAGGTTATGCCTCCCTCTTTCCAAGTAATACTTGTGTCACATACACGGCACCCTCGCCACCAAAAAGCACTCATTCACACGTATCTTCCTTCTCATAGTAAAGAGTCATTCTTCCCTCCTTCCATATCATACCTTCCACGCGCAGGCAGCCCCTCTACCTCGGGCACCTGAGTGGCACACAAACACTTACTCACCCTCCTCTCACCCATTCAAGCTGGCGAATAATCCTCCACCCCCGTCCCACTTTCACCATACACTGAAACTCGACCCCTTCTTCCTCCAACTTAATAATCACTTAGGCACAAATGCAATGTCTTGGTGGAGGCTTGAGTTTTCATATGGAACTGACCATCTAGTTAGTACCTTGGTATCTGTAAGGCATGAGTATCTATATTTCTCTCTCTCTCTCTCTCTCTCTCTCTCTCTCTCTCTCTCTCTCTCTCTCTCTCTCTCTCTCTCTCTCTCTCTCTCTCTCTCTCTCTCTCTCTCTCTCTCTCTCTCTCTATATATATATATATATATATATCCTGTTCTATAGCTCCCCAACTGCTTCTCTGTTCCTCCTCCACTACTCCATATTCAATTACCCTCACCTGGTAGAAGGAGTTCCTGTTGTCAGCATCTCGCGGGAAGCGGTACACCAGGCCGTAGAAAACGTTGTTCAGGTCTATCGGGAAGATGCCTTGGGCGGACAAGAGGAGCAGCTGGACACACACACACACACACACACACACACACACACACTTTTATTATTACAAATATATTTTTGGGTAAAATTATTAATATTAGTATTATCAGTACTATTATCATCCTTATTATCATGATTTTTTATCATACTTATGATTATTATGATTATTTTTGTTATAATATCAATCATCATAATACGATGGAAATAATAATAATAATAATAATAATAATAATAATAATAATAATAATGAATAATAATAATAATAATAATAATAATAATAACTATTATTATTACGATTTTTTTACAGGAAAGGAGCCAGTTCAAAGGCGTAATAAAAAAAAAACAATAATGAAAAAAAAGCCCGCTACTTACTGCTCCTGAATAGAGTACAGAGGAGTGGCCAAAAAGAGAGGTCAATTTTAGAACGAAGACCGCGAAGGTTGCAGAGATTGATATTAGAAAGATGTTCGAGGAGTTATCAAGACACCTCTCAAGTCGGCAGTTAGAAGGGGAATCCTCCCCGGGTGAATGTGCCCCCCCCCCCCCCCCCAGGCGGGGACTCCTAGGCATTGCTTAGGTGCGCCATTTTGAATTTCAACTTTTGGGAAAAGTTGTGTATGATGTGTGAATGTAGTGTGGTGTGGCAAGAGAGAGGATCTGTCTTTAGAGAGCATGCTGAACTACTCTCTGGTGTTGATGAAACAATAGAGAAAGGGAGATTGAGGACATGGGAAGGGTCTTTGGAGGGCTTCAGCTCACTCCTCACTTCCCATATACGCCTCATCGAGAGTAGCTTACGCCCGTTTCGGTAGGTGTCTTCCTATCTACTTCCTGCACATTGTTAGTTCGTGATTGCGTAAAAATCAGCTTTATATTTTCAGTGATATATTTGGATGTTTGTATATACAAAAACCCTCAAGCCCTCTTATAGAGGGGTTGCACTGACGTCACACCGCTTCGCTTTTGTTTTAGGAATAACGACTGTCAGCCATTTTGGGAAGCACGAGCGATCAGCTGAGCCCCTGCCCCCTGATGATGGCTGGCCCGTGCCTCCCGTCTTCATATTACAATCTAATTGAATATGCAAAAAATCTGGACAGTGAGGCTAGGCTTCGTTATATAACTATCCGTTAGGCTGGCAAATGATGATGGACACACAGTATATACATTAATTATCACACTTCAAAATATATTTGATGATAAGAACAATGAATATATGACTAATTTAACTGGGCATCCCAGGCGGTCTTTAGAAAGAGCATAAGAAAGTAAGGGTTCAAAAAAGCCCACTGACCTATACCTGGCAGCCCCTGTCTACCTACCGCAGTGGCAGTGTAGCACCTATCAGTAACATTAATAGCTGGGGCACTAACACCCACACCCATACAGTAATAGATGGACAATAACACACAGTAATAAATGGACACTAACACACACCCACACCCACACAGTAATAGATACACTGTCACCCACACAGTAATAGATGGGCCACTAACACACCCACCCACATTAATAGATGGACACTAACACCCACACAGTAATAGATGGGCCAACACACCCAGCCACACAGTAATAGATGGACACTAACACCTACACCCACACAGTAATAGATGGGCCACTACCACCCACCCACACAGTAATGGATGGATACTAACACCAACACCCACACAGTATTAGATGGGCCACTAACACCCACATCCACATAGTAATAGATGGGCCACTAACACCCACACGCTCACAGTAACAGATGGACACTACACCCACACCCACACAGTAATAGATGGACACTAACACACACACCAACACAGTAATAGATGGGCCACTAACACAGTAACATGGCGGGGAAAAGCTGGCGAGCTCTCTTGCGGTAAATATGTGCCTCCCAAAATGGCGGGCCTTTGCGGGGCAGCTGAGAAGTGATCAGCTGATCGCTGCTGATGACGTCAAGTGCAACCCCTCTATATAAACTGCAAACATGCCGATTTACGTCGATAATCTACCATACAAGCACACGAAAGAGAAACTTGTATATCAAACAGTATGGTGTAATCATACTCGAACGATTCATAGCCTTTCAGATTTTTTTTTTTTTTTTTTTTTTTTTACAGCAAAGGAGACAGTTCAAGGGCACACAAAAAGCAAACATTAATAAAAAAAAAAGCCCGCTACTCACTGCTCCTAAAAAGAATCCAAAGAGGTGGCCGAAAGATAGGTCAGTTTCGGGAGGAGAGGTGTCCTGATACCCTCCTCTTGAAAGAGTTTAAGTCGTAGGCAGGAGGAAATACAGATGAAGGAAGATTGTTCCAGAGTTTACCAGCATGAGGGATGAAAGAGTGAAGATGCTGGTTAACTCTTGCATAAGGGGTTTGGACAGTATAGGGATGAGCATGAGAAGAAAGTCGAGTGCAGCGGGGCCGCGGGAGGGGGGGAGGCATGCAGTTAGCAAGTTCAGAAGAGCAGTCAGCGTGGAAATATCGATAGAAGATAGAAAGAGAGGCAACATTGCGGCGGAATTTAAGAGGTAGAAGACTATCAGTATGAGGAGGAGAGCTGATGAGACGAAGAGCCTTAGCCTCCACTCTGTCCAGAAGAGCTGTGTGAGTGGAGCCCCCCCACACATGAGATGCATACTCCATACGAGGGCGGACAAGGCCCCTGTATATGGACAGCAACTGTGCAGGGGAGAAGAACTGGCGGAGACAGTACAAAACGCCCAGCCTCGAGGAAGCTGATTTAGTAAGAGATGAGATATGAAGTTTCCAGTTGAGATTTTGAGTTAAGGATAGACCGAGAATGTTTAGTGTTGAGGAAGGTGATAGCTGGGTGTTGTCAAAGAATAGGGATAGTTGTTTGGAAGATTGTGTCGAGTGGATGGGTGGGAAACTGTGTTTTGAGGCGTTGAAGGACACCAGGTTCTTCTTGCCCCAATCGGAAATAATAGTAAGGTCTGAGGCTAAGCGTTCTGCAGTCTCCAGCCTTGAGTCGTTAAGTTCCTGAAGGGTGGGTCTTCTATTAAAAGAAGTTGAATAATGCAGAGTGGAATCATCGGCGTAGGAATGGATAGGACAGTTCGTTTTGGAAAGAAGATCATCAATGAACAATAGACAAAGAGTTGGAGATAGGACAGAACCCTGTGGGACACAACTGTTAATAGATTTAGTAGAAGAACAGTTAACGTCTACCAAGTCAGAAATAGAACAGTCAGAAAGGAAACTGGAGATAAAGGTACAGAGAGAAGGATAGAAACCGTAGGAGGGTAGTTTTGAAAGCAAAGATTTGTGCCAGACCCTATCAAAGCTTTTGATATGTCCAGCGCAATAGCAAAAGTTTCACCGAAACGTTTAAGAGAGGATGACCAAGAGTCAGTTAAGAAGGCTAGGAGATCACCAGTAGAACGCCCCTTGCGGAACCCATACTGGCCATCAGATAGAAGGTCAGAAGTGGAAAAGTGCTTTTGAATCTTCCGGTTAAGGATTGATTCAAAAGCTTTAGATAGACAAGAAAGTAAAGCTATAGGACGGTAGTTTGAGGATTGGAGGTCACCCTTCTTAGGTACAGGCTGTATGAAGGCATACTTCCAGCAAGAAGGAAAGGTAGATTTTGACAGGCAGAGGCGAAAGAGTTTGACCAGGCAGGGTGACAGCACGGAGGCACAGTTTTTAAGGACAATAGGAGGCACTCCATCAGGTCCATAAGCCTTCTGAGGATTGAGGCCAGAGAGGCATAGAAAACATCATTTGAAGAATCTTTATAACAGGCATAAAGGAGTCAGAGGGGGATGAGTAGGAGGAATATGCCCAGAATCGTCCAGAGTGGATTTTTAGAAAAAGTTTGAGAGAAGAGTTCAGCCTTAGAGATAGATGAGACGGCAGTGTTGCCGTCAGGACTGAGTGGAGGAAAGATGAAGAAGTGAAGTTGGATGATATGTGTTTGGCTAGATGCCAGAAGTCACGGGAAGAGTTAGGGAAAGCAAGGTTTTGACATTTTCTATTAATGAAAGAATTTTTGGTTAGTCGGAGAATAGATTTGGCACGATTTCAGGCAGAAATGTAAAGTTCATAATTAGCATTAGTTTGAAGGCTCTGGTACCTTTTGTGAGCTACCTCTCTATCATTGACAGCACGAGAACAAGCGTGATTAAACCAAGGCTTGCGTGAGGAGTAGAGAAAGAACGAGGAATGTATGCCTCCATTCCAGAGACAATCACCTCTGTGATGCGCTGAGCACACACAGAGGGGTCTCTATCCTGGAAGCAATAATCATTCCACGGGAAATCGGAAAAGTACATCCTCAGGTCGTCCCACCGAGCTGAAGCAAAATGCCAGAAGCATCGCCTCTTCGGTGGGTCCAGAGGGTGTACAGGAGCGATAGGACAGGATGCAGAAATAAGATTGTGATCGGAGGAGCCCAACGGAGAGAACAGTTTAACAGAATAAGCAGAAGGGTTTGAGGTAAGGAAGAGGTCTAGAATGTTGGGCCGATCTCCAAGACGGTCAGGAATACGTGTAGGGTGCTGGACCAACTGCTCTAGGTCGTTGAGGATAGCAAAGTTGTAGGCTTGTTCACCAGGATGGTCAGTGAAAGAGGATGAAAGCCAAAGCTGGTGGTGAACATTGAAATCTCCTAGGATGGAGATTTCAGCGAAGGAGAGTGGGTCAAGATGTGCTCCACTTTAGAATTCAAATAGTCAAAGAATTTTACATAGTTGGTAGAGTTAGGTGAGAGATAAACAGCACAGATGTATTTAGTAATAGAATGACAGTGAAGTCTTAACCAGATGGTGGAAAATTCAGAAGAGTCAAGGTCGTGGGCACGAGAGCAAGTGATGTCGTTGCGCACGTAGGCGCAACATCCAGCTTTGGATTGAAATTTAGGATAGAGATAATAGGATGGAACAGAGTAGAGATTGCTGTCAGTAGCCTCAGAAACCTGTGTTTCGGTAAGGAAGAGAAGGTGAGGTTTAGAGGAGGAGAGATGATGTTCCACAGAATGAAAATTAGAGCGAAGACCGCGAATGTTGCAGAAATTGAGAAGAAAGAGGTTCGAGGAGTTATCAAGACACCTTTCGGGTCGGCAGCCAGAAGGAGTCCTCCTGGGGAAATTTGTGGTCCCTCCCCAGTCAGGGGACTCAGAGGCTTGGTGTATGTGCGCCATTTTGAAATTTTGATTTTGGGAAAAGGTGTATATGTTGTGTGAATGTAGTGTGGTGTGGATAAAGAGAGGATCTGTCTTTAGAGAGCATGCTGAACTACTCTCCGGTGTTGGTGAGACAATAGGGAAACGGTTAGTGAGGACATGGGAAGGGTCTTTGGAGGGCTTCAGCTTCAGCTATTTCTTCTCATTCAGGCACATAAAGTGACATCCGACTCTGTATGTGTCTATACATAAATAATTTTGATGTGATGGGTGTAAATAACATGGGTAGGCTAATATTCGAAATAGCCGAGCATAACATTGAACAGTTATTATTTACTATTTCATGTTATTTCGAGTAATAATCGCTATATACATGCAGTAATTTATCTAGATACCCTTATTTGAACTTGCAGAGCCAGATGTCTTTTTAATATACCTGAAATGATCTATCAGTCAATGAATTTGGAAAAAAAAATATACATAGATCGTTCGAGCATGATGTGATTGTTATTTGATACAAAGTTGTATTTTTGTGTGCTTGTATGTTAAATATCGATGCAAACGACATAGTTGTTTCTTTGTATACATAAACATTCAAATATATTATTGAAAAATAAGCTGGAATGTTTATCACAACAGCTTGTTTTCACGTATTCACGAACTAGAAATGCGCAGGTGCCATATCTATCAACATTTCCACTTTGTTGGTGGACAGATGAAATGAAACAGACTATAGTAGCTGTAGCAGTAGTAGTAGTAGTAGTAGTAGTTGTTGTTGTAGTAGTAGTAGTAGTTGAGTAGTAGTTGTTGTAATAGTAGTTACAACAGTCGTAGTTATAATATAAATAGCTGTAAACGCAGCACCAGTAGCTGAAGTATGTTGTTATTGCAATAAGCGCACCTAACATCACCATAGCCGATCCAGGATTCAGTACGTTTCCTAACTTATAGGCGGTAATGTTATAATTGTATTTCGTAAAGAATTTTTATAACCTAAAAAACTAACTAAAATTATGGGTATGTTTTTCCTTGAGCAGAACATCGAATAAACAACAAAACAATAATATGGAAATACGTATATATTATAAACGGCAACTTTGGCCCGAGGCAGCAGCACACCATTTTGCGGGTATCAGATACCTCAAATAAACATATTTTTTACTGCGCAAAGCAGGTGATGTCACTTGTTGTGACTTCGTGAGCTTTCATTTTTATTTATTTGTGTATATTTCATGGAGGCTAAACTTACATTACTAGTTTTATTTTTACTAGTGACACGAATTTGTGACTGTTTATCATAATAAAAATTTAACTCAATTAGTGAATCAGACACCACAGAAGTATTACCAGTGTGTGTATGAATGAATGCAAAGATAAGCACATACTTTGATTTAACTCTAGGATGTTTCGTGAATCATTGATAAATAATAACAAAAAAATCCGGATAGGCTACTCATTTGCCCACTACCGCCTCTCGCGGCACAAAAAACAGTCCCTCCGCCAAGATTGAAATCTTGAAAGGTCTAAATATTACCAACATTCTGTCTTTCACTCTATGCTAACAAAGCTGTGAGTCAGCTCAGTTAAACCATCCCTGTGACTTATCACGTCCTTTTTGTCTTTTAGCCCCTAATAATCCTGTATCTCACTGCCATGGTTTTCTCTATTTAAAGTCTTTTGTACTAATGCTCCATGGCTTTGTGCATCGCGCGCTCTCATACCTTAGCAATCACAAGCATGATGATGAGTCCGCCGGTGTCGTCCACAGTGATCGGCTCATTCAACATAGTAAGAAAAAAGTAGGTGACCAGCGCCGAGGTGAGAGGCAGCATCACCGCCACCACTCCGACCACCAGCGCCTGCCACCGAACCATCTGTGGAAGGAAGTCACAATCAGTATTTTTTTTTTAAAGATACCAACTTTTTAAAGCCCTGCACCCAGCAGCAGAATGAGTGCGCCACTGTTGCCTTATCAATATTCATTTGTCGTTGTTACAGCAAAAAACAAATATGCTGTTCTTACATATGTAGTGGGAGAGAATATCATTATAGTTCCTGGTGCCTTGAATATTTATTGCTTGATTAGTATTGAATAGGTGCACCAACTCGTACTTGCCTCACCACCTTTAACCATCAATATACCTTATGTAAATACGAGACCACGGGTATGAGACCTGACACCCTTATTTCACTAACGATCGGAACAGTTTTACTCAGTTTATACATGCCCCAGAACCAAACGCCTTTGTGGTGCAGTGGTTAGAATACCTTGACAGGAAACCTCAGGTCTCGGTTCCAATCCCGGACAGGACAGACGGCGCGCATCTCACCAAGCTCCTCATTCTTCCTTTCGTGCATGGTCATAAATCCCAAGTAAAGGAGGCCAAGGGGACGCCCCAAAAATATCGTGGCTTAAGCAAGTCGAGGAATCTTGCCATGAGGCACTTAAAATGGCAAGGAGCATGCAAGAAGACTTGCACGAATGAACCAATTGGGTTTACGTCGTAGGTGAGGCTACGGTCCCTACTGACTCACTGATTGGTAAAGCTGTACTTCAGGAAAGCTGGGGGAAGGAGACTGAGGTAACCAAGATGCCACACTGGATATGTGTCCCAGGAGGGGGGAGGGGATTAGTCATATCTCCCATACAAACACAAAAACTGGAGTAGTGCCACTTTATTACACATCGATCGTCATAATATTATCTCCTATACAAAAATAAGTATCCAGCACATTTTCCACACAATAAAAATAGTACCCAGCACCTGCACAAAACGGTGCCTCCGGCTTAAGTAGTATTGATATATTGTCATATCTGTTAAAACTCTACAATCACGTGAAATGTACAAACGTTAAGTGCGAATGAATGCGAAGTTTTTACAGAGGAGACACAGTTGCATTTTTCACGAAAGTACAAAATACTGGAGAACATTAATATGGGATTTTTTTCACTTTAACAACACCCGTATATCAAATTGAATTATAAAACAAGTTAGAATTGGACCACACTCATTTGAACGTAACTCCTTAAATGAATACCTCAAGCCTGTCATGAATGAAAGTATAAACATGCGGGACATACTACAGAGTTATAACATACTGGTTATTTACTACCTTTCAAACTCTCAATAGTCAATGTAACGGAAATGAGCACCAAGTCTAAGCGCAGCCTTTGTTTATGCCCCTAAAGTTACTTTACACACTACCACTCATCACTGCCACACCCAGACAAAATCACCATAATTACATCCTTTACCTCAGTTTCTGTGCACACCCATTTAACTCTGAGATCACCTTACTCATTTTCATCCTTCCCGCAATAACCTCATCCCAGCCGTCACAGCCATCCCCGATTTTCTGTTCAGTACCCAAACCACCACGATCACATCCATGTCACAAGTCAAAAGTCATTTCACAGTCGAGTTAACCTGCCCAACACCCTCCTTGCATACGAAATTTCTCTCTCTCTCTCTCTCTCTCTCTCTCTCTCTCTCTCTCTCTCTCTCTCTCTCTCTCTCTCTCTCTCTCTCTCTCTCTCTCTCTCTCTCTCTCTCTCTCTCTCTCTCTCTCTCTCTCTCTCCGCAGATATATATCATCTTAAACTAATTAAAGAACAAAAAGCTTGATAGTCAGTCCCCTCACAACCTTACTGAATATGACTTAACGTAATAGAAAAATCTCTTCCAATATGAAAAAAGTTAATGTTGCACCGCTTTTTAAGGAGACAGAGCCAGGTAGTTACGGGTCCATAAGTCTAACTTTTAATAGGAAGTCAGCTACTTCAATGAATAATTAGGAATAAAATTGTGAGGTACGTATAAAAAGTAATTCACTCATTTAAGAATTAAAAGGACGGGTTACGAAACAAATGATCCCGTTTGTCTAATCTACTGATTTTTATTGCTTCTTTTCAGTTTACGATGTAGCCAAATTATTGGATGGATTTTATCGAATTGACATGATTAGTGCCAGATTCTTCAAGCTACAGCTGATGCAGTGAGTTCGATTATGAAATGCGTGGTAGGAAACAAAACAGGATATAATGTTTGTTATCAAAATCGTGGCGAACCTCTAATTCTCCCAGAAATACATTGGTGCAGCGTATAGGTGAACATAATGTTAGGCATCATAAGTAAAATGTAATACTTCAGTTATACAATAATCAAACCTAATTTAGATAACGCTGTGTAGTCTTTTATGTTCCCCATATGCAAAGGATATCGTTAAATTAAAGGCAACCAATGTGATCTTTTGAATGATGAATCTGAATACATTTTAAATTATTATTTTCTTACAGAACAGACCTTACAATGAAAAGCTGTTATTTAATAATATGTTCTCGCTTGAGAAAGACAGCATCTGAGGGAAACTAATCAGTGTTTCAAAATACTAAATGGCTCTGCGAATGACGATAATTTTAAATTGATTATGATCGATGACACGTTGCAAGTGAAATAATGGCACAAAATTAAAGTTTAAACAAATATATTGTTAAGCGAGAATGAAATAAATCAGTGGGTCAGTGCAACGTGACTGCTAAAAAAAAAAAAAGACTCAACTGACACTTCCGCCACCTTAATATTTGCTAATGCACAAGGAAAACGTTTATGTGGACCATTTAAATAGTTTCAGTTAGCATTATCTTTATGGTCTATGGTCAGTGTCTTTAGCTTGCAGGCGTAGTGACCCGGAGACTCATGTTCGGGTCCCGCACACGAACAGTATTCAACCCACGCTGACTTGCAAAAGATAATTCGGTGGTCACCCGTCAGTTCAGACTTTAGCAAGTATCTCAAGAAGATTAAGTGGAGCTCCGTCGGGCAGCAGAAGCCAAACATGAATGTTGCCTCTAAAAAATATTTTCACACGGAACTCAGCCGACTCTCTCTCTCTCTCTCTCTCTCTCTCTCTCTCTCTCTCTCTCTCTCTCTCTCTCTCTCTCTCTCTCTCTCTCTCTCTCTCTCTCTCTCTCTCTCTCTCTCTCTCTCTCTCTCTCTCAAGTTTTTTCCTGAATCTCTTTTACCTTCTGCTAAATGTAAGATGCTATCTCTGTGAGTGACGATACAGAACTAAAGCTTCTTCCCCCTACCTTGGTTCTCTTCTCTCTCTTCCCTCTCGTCACCTGTTGTTCGTTACGCCGCTCGGAGTTGTTTTTCTTACCTGTCTTCCAACGATCCTCGCATACTAATTTTTCTTATTCCTTGGGTCATCCTTCCAAAACGCCCAAACTTGGCTGAGTCCTAGTTTCTGGTGTGTGTGTGTGTGTGTGTGTGTGTGTGTGTGTGTGTGTGTAACTCACCATGGTCTCACCACGAGATCCACTCGCGATCATCAGCTAGCTACATCCCCCCCCCCCTTTTTTTTTTACATCAAAAGATGCGGCTCAAGGGCAACAAAAGGAGTACAAAAAAGCACGCTTCTCGCCGCTCCCACAAAAGTAAAAAGTAAAGAGTAGCCAAAAGAGAGGTCAATTTCGAGTGGAGAGGTATTTTGATACACTCTTCTTCAAAGAGGTCAAGTCATAGGCAGGATGAAATGCAGACGAAGGAAGACTGTTCCAGAGTTTACCAGAGAAGGAGATGAAAGAATGGAGATGCTGGTTAACTCTTGCATAAGGGGTTTGGACAGTATAGGAATGAGCATGAGTAGAAAGCCGTGTGCAGCGGGGCGGCGGGAGGGGGGAGGCATGCTGTTGAGAAGTCAGCATGATAATATCGATAGGATATAGAAGACAGAAAGAGAGGCAACATGGCGGCAGAATTTATGAGGTGAAGACTGTCAGTAAGAGGAGGAGAACTGATGTGACGAAGAGCCTTAGACTCCACTCTGTCCAGAAGAGCTGTGAGGTGGAGCTCCCCCACACGTGAGATGCATACTCCATACGAGGGGGGACAAGGCCCCTATATGGAAAGCATCTCTGTGGGATAGAAAAACTGACGGAGACGATACAGAACACCCAACCTCGATGAAGCTGATTTAGTAAGAAAAGAGATGTGAAGTTTCCAGTTGCGATTTTGAGCTAAGGATAGACCGAGGATATTTACTGTTGAAGAAGGTGACAACTGGGTGTTGTCGAAGAATAGGGGATAGGTGTTTGGAAGATTGTGTCGAGTTAATAGGTGGAGAAACTGGGTTTTTGAGGCACAAGGTTCCTTTTACCCCAATCGGAAATGATAGCAAGGTCTGAGGTTAAGCGTTCTCCAGCCTCCAGTCTGGAGTCTAGTAATTCCTGTTGAAAGGGTCTTCTGCTGAAAGAAGTTGAATAATGCAGAGCGTAGTCATCAGCATATGAGTGGATAGGACAATTTGTTATGGAAAGTAGATCATTGATGAATGACAGGAAGAGAGTGGGTGATAGGACAGAGCCCTGTGGAACACCACTGTTGATAGGTTTAGGGGAAGAACAGTGACCGTCTACCACAACAGAGATAAACGGTCGGAAAGGAAACTGAAGATAAAGGAACAGAGAGAGGGATAGAATCCGAAAGAGGGTAGTTTATTAAGCAAAGACTTGTGCCAGACTCTATCGAAAGCTTTCGATATGTCTAGCGCAACTGAGAAAGTTTCACCAGAAACGGCTAAGAGAGTCAGTTAAGAGCAAGAATATCGCCAGCAGAATGCCCCTTGCGGAACCCATACTGGCGATCAGACAGAAGGTCAGATTTTTTATTTTTTATATTTTTTATACAAGGAGACAGTTCAGAGGCGTTAAAAAAAAAAAGCCCGCTACATACTGTTCCTGAATAAAGGTCATAGGAGTGGCCAAAAAGAGAGGTCGATTTCGGGAGGAGAGGTGTAGGCAGGAGGAAATTCAGATGAAGGAAGATTGCTCAGAGTTTACCAGCGTGAGGATGAAAGAGTGAAGATGCTGGTTGACTCTTGCATAAGGGGTTTGGACAGTATAGGGATGAGCATGAGTAGAAAGTCGTGTGTGCAGTGCGGCCGCTGGAGGGAGGCATGCAGTTAGTAAGTTCAGAGGAGCAGTCAGCATGAAAATATCGATAGAAGATGAAAGAGAGGCAACATGGCGGCGGAATTTAAGAGGTGAAGACTATCAGTATGAGGAGGAGAGCTGATGAGACGAAGAGCCTTTGACTTCACTCTGTCAAGGAGAGCTGTGTGAGTGGAGCACCCCCACATATGAGATGCATATTCCATACGAGGGCGAACAAGGCCCCTGTAAATGGATAGTTACTGTGCAGGGCAGAAGAACTGGCGGAGACAGTGAGAACGCCCAGCCTCGAGGAAGCTGATTTAGTAAGAGAAGAGATATGAAGATGTGACAATATGAAGGAAGTTTAGTGTTGAAGAAGGTGATAGCTGGTGTTGTCAAAGAATACAGGATAGTTGTTTGGAAGATTGTGTCAGTGGATGGGTGAAGAAACTGTTTTTGAGGCGTTGAAGGACACCAGGTTCCTCTTGCCCCAATCGGAATTAATAGTAAGGTCTGAGGCTAAGCGTTATGTTGCCTCAGCCTTGAATCGTTAAGTTCCTGTAGGGTGGGTCTTTTATTAAAGAAATTGAGTAATGCAGAGTGGAGTCATCGGCGTAAGAATGGATAGGACAATTCGTTTTGGAAGAAGATCATCAATAAACAACAGAAAGAGAGTGGGAGATAGGACAGAACCCTGTGGAACGCCACTGTTAATAGATTTAAGGAAGAACAGTGACCGTCTACCACAGCAGAAATAGAACGGTCAGAAAGGAAACTGGAGATAAAGGTACAGAGAAGGATAGAAACCGTAGGAGGTAGTTTGGAAAGCAAAGATTTGTGCCAGACCCTATCAAAAGCTTTTGATATGTCAGCGCAATAGCAAAAGTTTCACCGAAACGGTGGATAGGTGCTTTTGAATCTTCCTGTTAAAATTGATTCAAAAGCTTTAGATAAACAGGAAGAAGTAAAGCTATAGGGCGGTAGTTTGAAGGATTGGATCGGTCACTCTTAATAGGCACAGGCTGTATGAAGGCATACTTCCAACAGGAAGGAAAGGAAGATGTTGACAGGCAGAGGCGAAATGACCAGGCAGGGTGTCATCACGGAGGCATAGTTTTTAAGTACATAAGGAGGCATTCCATCAGGTCCATAAGCCTTCTGAGAGTTGAGGACAGAGAGGGCATAGAAAACATCTTTCATAAGAATCTTAATAACAAGCATAAAGGAGTCAGAGGGGGGATGGGTAGGAGGAATATGCCCAGAATCTCAAGAGTGGAGTTTTTAGAAAAAGTTTGTGCGAAGAGTTCAACCTTAGAGATAGATGAGACGGCGGTGCTGCCGTCGGGGTTAAGGAGAGGATGGAAAGATGAAGATGGAGATGGAGGATATATTTTGGCTAGGTGTCAGAAGTCACGGTAAGAATTAGAAAAAGCAAGGTTTTGACATTTTATATTTATGAAGATGATTTGGCAAGTCGAAGAATAGATTTGGCACGATTCGGGCTGAAATATAAAGATCATCCCTGTATTAGTATGAAGCTCACAAGGGACGGATCTCCGTGCCGGCTGAAACTTCACATCTCTACACATCCGTGAGGCAGGACACAACCCATGAGTTTTACTTACCAGGTACAGTCACTGTTAAGGGGCTGTGAGCACATATTAAAGGAGACAACTCATCCGTCTCCACTCTGCCCAGGAAACAGAACCCAGGATCTCTCGATTGTGGCAGTGCTCTAACTGTTACCTTGATGCTCAAACTATTTCACTGTGGTGGTGGTGGTGGTGGTGTGTGTGTGTGTGTGTGTGTGCGTTTTCCTTTTGTGCACCTTGATCCTTTATGTGCATCTGTCTGGCAGGTGTAACTTTAATCTCCTAAAGATCTTTCTTTCTTTTTTGCATAGCTAGAAGTCAAGCACAGCTACAGGATCATGGAGTTTTGCAGACATCAATATAAACGTTTTTTTTTTTTTCTCTCACCAAACTCAAAGGAGCTAAAGTAAAAAAAAAAATATATATATAAATATATATATATATATATATATATATATATATATATATATATATATATATATATATATATATATATATATATATAAATAAAGAAATTGTCACGATAATGTGAAATTCTGCATGCCACTGCACATTGTCACAAATAAAGAGAGCCAGATGAATATAACTCAGTCAAGCCTCGTTGTGCTGAAATGTTCGGTGTAGTCCATGCTGCCCATCGTTTAAGTAGTGATGGTAGTACATCTAATACTATTTATGTGAGGTTCATTACACCGGCAAGTTTTCTTTATGGTCTGTTTTAGTCGACAGAACGTTAGGCTTCATAAATAATATGTAATACTTAACTTATACATTATTCAAAACGTTACCGGCGGCGTTAGTGACGCAGAAGACTTAAATTTATTGTCTGTCTTCATATATTTACTTGTGATATATAATTCTTTGTTTAAAGTTGTTAAAGTTAGATTTAAATGATGCGCATTCGCACACCATGTGGTAGCTTTCATCCACTCGACTCTCCAGAAGGTAACACTTAAAAACTATACCAACGTTTCTAAATTTATGAAAAAAGTAGCATCTAAACTTATGTGAGGAGTTTCAAATGAAAATAAAACGTATGTTATTGTGAAGGCTCTAGTGTCAATTAGTAAGCTAGCCCTACCTCACCAGTAGTGACCGACTAGTAACAGCCTAATCAGCTAACTATGCGTTCATATTCAGGGACACACACACACACACACACACACCACACTCACATACACACAATTCACTGTTGTCAGCGGGCTCCATGTTAAATTCACTACACGGACTTTTTTAACCCGGAACAGGACTACGATCGTGCGCTAGAATTTAAAAAAGAAATGTTTTACTTCTAAAACTTTTCCGTTAGATTTGCTTACGTCACTACTCAAAACACATGCATTTTGCTAATATTGCAATGTGTAAAAGTATTTTCACTAATCAGAATATTATTCAACATATATGCACATTTTACCTATTCTTTTCTGCCTAATATATATATATATATATATATATATATATATATATATATATATATATATATATATATATATATATATATATATATATATATATATATATATATATATATATATATATATATATATATATATATATATATATATATATATATATAAATTATACAACAGCATAGTATTATGAAGAAAACAAAGTAATGTTTAATGATCAGTTGGAAGAACAGCAATTAATGATCAGGAATCAAACATTTGAAAATGTAGAGGATTTAGATTTTTTACAACAAAAGAGCCGGCTTAAGGGCAACAATAAAAGTGTATAAAAAAAAATCCGCTAATTCCCGCTCCCAACAACAGAAAATAGTAGAGTGGCCAAAAGAGAGGTCAATTTCGGGTGGAGAGGTGTTTAGGTACACTCTTCTTGAAAAAGGGAAGTCATTGGCAGGAGGAAATACAGACGAAGGAAGGTTGTTCCAGAGTTTACTAGTGTAAGGGATGAAGGAGTAAAGTTAACTCTTGCATAAGGGGTTTGGATAGTATAGGGATGAGCAAGAGTAGAAAGTCGTGTGCAGCTGGGCCGAGAGAGAAGGGGTAGGCATGCAGTTAGCACTTTCAGAGGAACAGTCAGCGTGAAAAATCAATAGAAGATACGAAGAGAGACAACATGGCTGCGAAAGTTAAAGAGGTAGAAGACGATCAGTAAGAGGAGGAGAGCTGATAAGACGAAGAGCCTTAGAGTCCACTCTGTCCAGGAGACCTGTGTGAGTGGAGCCCCCCCACATGTGAGATGCATACTCCATACGAGGGCGGACAAGGCCCTTATAAATGGAAAGCATATGTGCGGGGGAGAAGAACTGGGGGAAACGATACAGAACGCCCAACCTCGAGGAAGCTGATTTAGTGAGAGAGGAGATGTGAAGTTTTCAGTTGAGATTTTGGGCTAAGGATAGACCGAGGATATTTAGTGTTGAAGAATTTGACAGCAGAGTGTTATCGAATAGGGGATAGGTGTTTGGAAGATTGTGTCGAGTAGATTGGTGGAGAAATTGGGTTTTTGAGGCATTAAAGGACACAAGGTTCGCTTTATCCCAACCGAAATAATAGCAAGGTCTGAGGTTAAGCGCTCTGCACCCTCAGCATTGAATCATGTGGTTGAATAATGCAGAGTGGAGTCGTCAGGGTATGAGTGGATAGGACAGTTTGTTATGGAAAGAAGATCGTTGTTTCCTCCTACTATCTCTATCCTAAATTTAAATCCAAAAGCTGGATTTTGCGCCTACGTGCGCAACAACATCACTGCTCTCGTGCCCACGACCTTGATGCTTCTGAATTTTCCACCATCTGGCTTAGACTTCATTGTCATTCTATTACTAAATACATCTGTGCTGCTTATCTCTCATCTAACTCTACCAACTATGTAAAATTCTTTGGCTATTTGAATTCTAAAGTGGAGCACATCTTGACTCCTTAGCTGAAATCTCCATCCTGGGAGATTTCAATATTCCTACTGCTTTGGCTTTCATCCTCTTTCACTGGCCAGCCTGGTGAACAAGCCTACAACTTTACTCTCCTCAACGACCTAGGGCAGTTGGTTCAGCACCCTACACGTATTCCCGACCGTCTTGGAGAAAGGCCCAACATACTAGACCTTTCCTTACCTCTAATCCTTCTGCTTACTCTGTCAAACTATTCTCTCCGTTGGGGTGCTCCGATCATAACCTTATTTCTGTTTCCTGTCCTATAGCTCCTGTACATCCTCTGGACCCACCGAAGAAGGCGATGCTTCTGGCATATTGCTTTTAGCTCGATGGGACGACCTGAGGATGTACTTTTCCATTCCGTGGAATGATTACCGCTTCAGGAGAGACCCTCTGTATGTGCCCAGCGCATCTCAGAGGTGATTGTCTCTGGAATGGAGGCATAATTTCCACGTTCTTTCTCTACTCCTCATGCTAAAAGCCTTGGTTTAATCATGCTTGTTCTCGTGTTATTAAAGATAGAGGCAGCTCACAAAAGGCTCCAGAGCCTTCGAACTCCCGCTAACTATGACCTTTACATTTCAGCACGCAATCGTGCCAAATCTATCATCCGACTTACCAAAACTTCTTTTATCAATAGAAAATTTCAACAACTTGCTTCTTCTAATTCTTCCCGTGACTTCTGGTATCTAGCCAAAAATATCTCCTCCAATTTCACTTCTCCATCTTTCCTTCCTTTCCAAAACCCTGACGGCAGCACCGCCGTCTCATCTATCTCTAAGGCTGAACTCGTCGCTCAAACTTTCTGTAAAAACTCTACTCTGGACGATTCTGGGCATATTCTTCCCACTCATCCCCCTTCTGACCTCTTTATGCCTGTTATTGAGATTCTTCATAATGATGTTTTCTATGCCCTCTCTGGCCTCAACTCTCAAAAGGCTTATGGACCTGATAGAGTGCCTCGTACTGTCTTTAACAACTGTCCTTCCGTGATGACACCTTGCCTGGTCAAACGCTTTCCTCTCTGAATATCAACATCTATCTTTCCATCCTGCTGGAAGTACGCCTTCGCACAGCCTCTGCCTAAGAATGGTGACCGTGCTAATCCCTCAAACTACCGCCTTATAGCTTTACTTTCCTGTCTATCTAAAGCTTTTGAATCAGTCCTTAACGGAAGATTCAAAAGCACCTTCCTTCTAACCTTCTATCTGATCGCTAGTATGGGTTCCGCAAGGGGCGTTCTACTGGCGATCTTCTTGCTCTTAACTGATTCTTGGTCATCCTCTCTTAGCCGTTTCGGTGAAACTTTCTCTGTTGCGCCTTCTACAGAGTCTGGCACAAGTCTTTGCTTTCTAAACTGCCTTATTCTAATTCTATCCCTCTCTCTGTTCCTTTATCTCAGTTTCCTTTCCGGCCGTTCTATCTCTGCGGTGGTAGACAGTCACTGTTCTCCCTAAACCTATCAACAGTGGTGTTCCACAGGGCTCTGTCCTATCACCCCTCTCTTCCTGTTATTATCAATGATCTTCTTTCCATAACAAACTGTCCTGTCCACTCATTCGTCGACCACTCCACTCTGCATTATTCAACTTCTTTCAATAGAAGACCATCACAACAGGAAGTACACGACTCCAGACTGGAGGCTGCAGAATGTAACCTCAGACCTTGCTATCATTTCCGATTGGGGCAGAAGGAACCTTGTATCCTTCAATGCCTCAAAGCACCAATTTATCCACCTATCAACTCGACACAATCTACAGAAACACCTATCCCCTATTCTTTGACAACACTCTGCTATCACCATCTTCAACACTAAACATCCTCGGTCTATCCTTAACTTAAAATCTCAACTGAAACTTCACATCTCCTCTCTCCGCTAAATCAGCTTCACCTCGAGGTTGGGCGTTCTGTATCGTCTCAATGAGTTCTTCTCCCCGCAGTTGCTATCCATATACAGGGGCCTTGTCCACCATCATATGTAGTATGCATCTCACGTGTATGGGGCTCCACTCACACAGCTCTTCTGGAGAAAGGAGTCTTAGGGTCTTGTCTCACCAGCTCTCCTCTCCTCCCTACTAATCGTCTTCTACCTCTTAAATTCCGTCGCGATGTTACCTCCTTTTCTATCTTCTATCGATATTTACACGCTGACTTATCTTCTGAACTTTTTGCCTAACTGCGCTGCCTCCCCCTCCCGCGCGGCCCCGGCCACACACGACTTTCTACTCATGCTCATCCCTATACCGTCCAAACCACTTATGCAAGAGTTAACCAGCATCTTCACTCTTTCATCCCCTCACATGTAAACTCTGGAACAATCTGCCTTCTGTCTGTATTTCCTCCTGCCTACGACTCTGAAGACTCTTTCAAGAGAAGGGTATCAGGACACCCTCTCCTCCCAAAATTGACCTCTCTTTCAGCCACCTCTTTTGATTATTTATTTTAGGAGCAGCGAGCAGCGGCTTTTTTATTATTGTTTCCTTTGTGTGTGCCCTTGGCTGTCTCCTTTGTTTAAAAAAAAAATAATAATAATAAAAAAAAAAACAGGAAAGAGTGGAATTTGATAGGGACAGAGCCCCGTGGAACACCACTGTTGATAGGTTTAGGGAAGAACAGTGACCGTCTACCACTGCAGAGATAGAACGGCCGGAAAGGAAGCTGAAGATAAAAGAAACAGAGAGAGGGATAGGAAACCGTAAGAGGGCAGTCGACCAAAGTTAAAGACTTGTGCCAGACTCTATCAGATGCTTTCGATATGTCTAGTACGCAACTGCGAAAGTTTCACCGAAATGGCTAACAGAGTATGACCAAGGAGTCAGTTAAAAGAGATCAAGAAGATCGCTTCAATAGAACGCCTTGCGGAACCCATACTGGCGATCAGATGTAGTAGAACAGGAAGTGGAAAGGTTACTTTTGAATCTTCCGGTTTAAGGATTGATTCAAAATCTTTAGATAGACAGGAAAGTAAAGGAATGGGACAGTAGTTTGAAGGACTGGAACGGTCACCTTCTTAGGTACCAGGCTGCACGAAGGCGTACTTCCAGCAGGAAGGAATGATAGATGTTGACAGGCAGTGGCGAAAGAGTTTGACCAGGCAGGGTGTCAGCACGGAGGCACATTTTTTAAGGACAATAGGAGGCATTCCATCAAATCCATAAGCCTTCTGAGAACTGAGGCCAGAGAGGGCATAGAAAACATAATTCCGAAGAATCTTAACAACAGGCATAAAGGAGCCAGAGGGGGGATGTGTAGGAGGAATATGCCCAGATTCAGATCCCAGGAAGTGGAGTCGTTACAGAAGTTTGAGAGAAGAGTTCAGCCTTAGAGATAGATGAGACGGTGGTGTTGTCGTCAGGGTTAAGGAGAGGAGGGAATGATGAAGAAGTGAAATTGTAGGAGATATTTTTGGCTAAGTGCCAGAAGTCATGGGAAGAATTAGAAAAAGCAAGGTTTTGACATTTTCTATTTATGAAAGAGTTTTTCGTAAGCCGAAGAATAGATTAGGTACGATTCCGGGCAGAAATATAATGATCATGATTAGCAGGAGTGCGAAGGCTCTGGTACCTTTTGTGAGCTGCCTCTCTAGCTCTGATAGCACGAGAACAAGCGTGATTAAACCAAGGCATTTTAGCATGAGGAATAGAAAAAGTACGTGGAATGTGTGCCTCCATTCCAGAGACAATCACCTAGTCATGTATCGGATATCCGCATTCGCATCCGCATATTTGGAACATCCGGTATATTTTTTTACATCTGCATCCACATCCACATCACGCAGTTCTGATAAATGGAAACATCTGCATCCGCTTCCGCATCCGCATTTGTGATGAAGTAAATATCAGTATCCGCATCCGCACCACACACAAACAGTATGTGTCGGATATGTTTTATATATTACAGAGCTACAGACTCAGAATGCAGACTACAGAGTACAGAGCTAGAAGTTAGAAGAAAATTAATTAATGCATGTTTACGATATTTATCCACGAAAATTACACCTTGCTATTCATTTTCTTTAAAATTTGCACGATCTAAATATCCGTGAGTTTGCGGAGAGGGCAGAAGAAGGGAAATACCTTACATTAGGCTGACTATGTGGTATGCATGTATCATGTATATTTGTAAAAAAGTATGTATGCATAACTACTGTGTAATAGTACCAGTATGACTATATGTATTATTGCGTAAGTATGAAGGGAAGCAGCCTGGTCATTGCCAGCAAGGAGGAGAGAGAGAGAGAGAGAGAGAGAGAGAGAGAGAGAGAGAGAGAGAGAGAGAGAGAGAGAGAGAGGAGAGAGAGAGAGAGAGAGAGAGAGAGAGAGAGAGAGAGATTGTGTGTGATCGTGTGTCGTGTGACGGTGTGGTGTGTACGTATTTGTTATGTAAATAATATACATGCATTATGTATCGTCCTGTGTAATAAAGTATGTAATCTCTACTCCCTCTTTAAAGTTCACAGGAGGCGTTCTAAAAAGCCTCGTCACTAAATTCATAAATTGTGAAATTATACAAAAAATAAGACCAGAAAATTTTGAACTGGCAGCACAAAGCACTTCTTATTGGGTTCTGGACAAGAAAGTTTGTATAAGAAAACTTCTATTGGCAGTAATTCGTAGGATAAAGTCTTCATTTTGCCCAAAAGCACGTCAGGATAAAAGTACGTAAGGTATAAAGTTTTGTCATGTCAAAAGTTCGTAATGGCAAAAAAATCGTTACGGAAAAAAATCGTAAGTTTAAATGTTCGTCGTAAAGATGTTTACGTTAAGAAAAATGTTCGTACTGCGTAAAAGTTCGTATGGAAAAGTTCGCATGCAAATGTTCGTTGCACGAACTGTTCGTAGGCAAATATTCGTCAGAGATAAAGTTCGTATGGTATTGAAAAAACTTCGCTGGCAATACACTGTGGTGAGATAAAGTTCATTTGATTTCAGGACCAAAGTACGGCAGAGTCGTATGGATAAAAGTTCGTACGCAATTGTCTTCGTTAGCAAATGGCAGTGGATAAAGTTCATTTGAAAAAGTACGCATGCAAAAGTTCGTACGCCAAAGTTCGTAAGCAGATGTTCGTATGGTATAAAGCACGTATAAAATATTCGTCATGACAAAAAGTTCGTCGGGACAGAAGTTCGTATAAAAAATCGTATGGAAAATTTCAAAGGAAATTGTTCGTAAGCAAAAGCTCAAGCAATGTTCGTCAGGATAAAGTTCGTCTGATAAAATGCGTGGCAGAGTTCGTACGCCAAAATTCGTATATGATATTCGTATGGTATAAAGTACGTATGTAAAATATTCAATGACAAAATTTCGTCGGGACAAAGTTCATAGAAACAGATAGAAAACAATCATATGCAATTATACGTACGCAATGTTCGTCGGATAAAAATTCTTCTGGTAGTAGTACGTACCTAAAAGTTCGTAAGCATGTCGTATGGTAATAAGTCGCTATGGAAAGTTGCTACACGAAGTTTTTCTATACGAACTTTTTGTCCGAAACCCATGAGAAATGGGGGTGTGGCTGAGAGCCGACCCTGCTGACAACCACCTTAATCACCACCACCAATTACCCACGCCCGCTTCTGGGCCTTCACACCGACGATCAATATTATAACCTTGCTTCGCCGCCGCCGCCTTCCCTGTTAACGCAAATGATACATTGAGCACAGATACAAGATGAGCCATTGCTCCAGGACCATTTCAAATAAAGATGATGGTTTACTATTTTATTTTTTTTTTACGTCGGTCTATTGTTGCAGGCTTTTCCCGGTGGATTCCGATGGTCGGTCTGGGTTTTGTCCCGGTGGGGTCCTGATGGCTCTATTCATTCGTTCTTGGCGCAGGCAAGTGTTTATAGTGGCGCGATCTTCATTGGCTCATGCTGCCCTCCCGGAGCTCATCTTAATCCCAGAATCTAGAGTCCGCTGATAGGTGGTCTTCTGGCTGGCATGGGTGTTTAAGCCACTGGCGGCGGCTGAAAAATCCCAGCCAGGCACCGGTTGGGGATTGAACTCGCGTCTTCCTGAACGCAATGTCTTACACCACCACACTGCTTCATCTCTAATATATATATATATATATATATATATATATATATATATATATATATATATATATATATATATATATATATATATATATCCTATATATTAACTGCCATTGCCAAAATTTAATTATCATCTAGTTAATTATACATAGGGAAGAACAGACACCAGAAGACCATCGGTCTATTTCGAGGGTGTCTGTTTACTACTACACATTAGTAATCTACGTGTGGTAGGGCAGGATAGATGGCTATTCTCCCCACCCACCTCTCCATCCGGCAAATGTGTCGGCAGGAAATATTTAGAAGAACACCATGTGCCTTTAAGGAAGAAAGGGACATGGAAATTAAGTAGTAAAGAGATAAATAAGAGGAAACCTAAGCTCTGGGGAAAACAACATGTCCTCAGGGGGTTGCAGTCGCGTTGCAGTGCACCGAAACATACGAAAAAGGGTCAGTAAACAGTGTATGTACGGTAGTTGATTCTTAAAGAGCATTATAAAAAGCTAGTATTTAATTGGACTCTTACGATGGGGGTGAGATGTGGTTTCAGGGTTACAGGTAAAGGCTTGATCCTCGTTTACCTTGGTACGGAGCGTACGCTCCAGTATCCTGTTAACTTTACTGTTCCCACATCTCACTCATCAGACTGTATGTTGCGTACATTAAGTTTTTCTCTTTATTCTGTTAACTTACATATATAATCCTAAGCTGTGGGAAAATAACTTGTCTGCGGAGGTTGCCCATGCTGCAGTGTTCCTGAAAATACGGAAAAGGTCAGTAAAAGTCATATTCCTGAATACTTATTCAATGAAGACTTGGAAAAGCTATTAATATTCTGTGCGCAATTAATGACGGTGGTCTATTCCAGTGATCGGACGACACTTATTATTGAAAATAACTTCTGCGCGCCAATGTGTTCAAATCGGTTGCCGCTTAGTTAACTTCATACCGTTGCTGCGTGTTATTGTATTGGTGTCTCTCTGAAATAGACTATCTGGGTTAATGTTTTGAATCTATTTAGGAGTTTTCCTGAACACCAATTTCAATTAAGTCCCTCTTAAACTTCGCTTTTTTACATGAAAACATGTCTAAACGCTTTTAAGTGCTCATCATGTCAAGTTACGGAGCTGGAATTTGTTTGGTTGCTCGTCGCTGTATCCTTTCTAGCAAACTTGATCTTTGATATGAATTCGGTGACCAGAACTGAACGGCGTATTCTAGGTGTGATCTCACGAAATGCTGGAATATAATCCCTTCATAAGTTCAGGTGATTTTATAATCAAAAGTTTCAGGAGATTATCCAACATCATATTGTATTTTTTACTCGCCGCAGAACATTGATCACTCATTTAAGAGTGTTACTTATAATACAGCAAGATCTTTTCTTGTTTTTACACTTCCTAGGCTCGTGTCTTTGAATATGATATTTAAATTAGGATTCTTTTCACCTATTGCATTACTTACATTTATCTACGTTGAAAACACATTTACCTTATTTCGCTCCAGTCGGCAAGATCTTGATTAAGTCTTATTGAATAGTCTCGCAATTTTTCTTTTTTCGTTACCGTACCTCCTTAATTTAGTGTCGTCGGCGAATGTGGCTACTTTTGATAAGATATCAATCTCTAAATCGTTCACGCAAATTATGAATAGATATTTGCATTCCGTGACCGAACCTTGGGGCACGCTACTGGTTACAGGTTGCCAATCGGCTGCTTCACTATTAAAGGGGGTTGTAAAATCTCAAATCCTATGTTAAATTCCTTATATTCTAAGTGTATCTCCTTCATTTATGGGTCAATTTCTTTCATTTAAAAAGTAGTTTAATCAGGAAGGATAGGGAATTAAGGGCTACTCTCTTTTGGCTTAATACAGTAGTAAAAAAAATATTTTTTTTAAAGTTCGATGAAATAATACAATTTTTTGACATATAAATTATTTCTCAAAATTAAACCAACTTCAAACAATAGTTTCTGAGAGTAGCCTTTATTCCTTACATTATTACTTTCATAAGCTAGCAAGTGGAAGACATGTCAACGCAATAAAAAGTGCAAAAGGAGGAGATATATTTTAAAGTGCAAAATCATGGTTTTGAAATATCAAGCGATGAAGTTTAAATATTATTTGGACTTTTACCTATTCACCTAAGGACTTGATATCCACAGGATATATAACATCAGATATGGAGAAAAAGCAGACATGGTTTCCTTGCTTAATTTTTTACTGACTGTGTAAACAGGCTGCTTTGTTTACCCAAGGTTACGTCATTTTTACAGGTCATAAATCCATGTACTGAATTTTTCCATATTTCGCCATATTTCAAAGTAAAACCAGTGTTCTACTGTAAAATCAATAAAATATACGAAAGAGACATTTGATATGATACATTTTGTTGATTTATGAAAAAAATAGTTGCGGATAAATATAAAAAATATAATAGTGAGCAAAATTTTACTCTTTTTTAGCTGGTAATGAGAGAAACCTCAAGACCTCAATATGACAGACCAAGAAGGAAAGAAAATCCTATAATTAAAAGGGGAGAAACATGGATTGCAGCCCGTAGCACCGCAAGGAACCCACAAGCTCATTGCTCACTGTATAATTCTTTTTTTAATCATCCGGTCTTATACTAAAAGAAAGATAAAAAAATCGCTAGAATTTAGGTCAAAATAAGAATGATTTTTTCAGGCCGACCATCATAACCCCACCAGTTGTGGCGTCACACTGGACCAAATCTGGCGAGCAGCTTTTGCTGGCAGCTTTGCTGAGGATATTTCACCTCGAGCTTTGTTCTGCGTTTAGTCATGTTGCTTGGACGGGGAGCAGCCTGGCGAGCCGCAAGCAGGCAGTCAAATGAGTTTTTGGTGCACCGATATGAATAATATATATTACCAGTGTATTGAATCCGTATACCATGATATTAGAAAACTTATTCACATACCTTTTATGTTTGACGGCTTGTAATATTTTATAATGTTGAGAAAAGAAAAGGATTTATTTTCTTATTTTACATCAAGACCAAGACCGCCCAGGCCAGTTGATATAAACATTCGCCATGGCCACCTCTCCTCGTTCAATAGTTCACTTGTCCTCCTTCATTGTACACTCTTTTGGATAGCAAGAGTCAGGGACCATCCTGAGTTATGGGACCACAGCCATCCATATTTCTGTATGTCTACGCTGAAGAAAGTTATGATGTTATGATGTTGTACATCATGGGTTCCTCCTTTCAGTTTTCATTATCGAACCAGACTGTCTTTCTTCTTCTGAGCTGTTGAATAACGGCAATGCCGTCACAGCTGCAATAATTTAGCCGTAATGCGTTAGGTGTAGTAGGCGCCATGGTTGAGGCTTATTTACAATGTTGCTCGCCGCTCGCCCTCGTCGCTCGTCAGTGACGACACAGTGACCTGTTCGCGAGCAAAAGCTGCCACCAAGAGCTGTGCTCGCCAGATTGGGGTCCAGCGTGACGCCAGCTGGCACTACACGCCTTTCCTGCCCGTGAGCCAGTCATGAATCCACGCAAACAGATGGTCACTAATACCGTGAACGCAATTGAAATAAGCTCAACGTAAGAAACTTATGAAACGCTTGAAAGTTCAGGTAATTACGTCATATGACTCGACATCCCAACTTGAGCAAACCGTTGAAAAAAGTTAATATATTGGTGGCAAGGGGCGATCAGATTACTTTCTACGTGAAAATCCAAAGCTGATTTTCATTCCTGTTATCAAACTATTGTTTCTTTAAGTGGAAAGTGATCACTTTTGTCCCATTACTTTTTTCGAATAGTTTACTTAGATAGGCGATAATTACTGGCTATTTTTTCTTTTTCAAAGACGGGTAACATTGGCTTTTTCCACCTGAGTACACTTGCCTGTGCTAATGACTTGTTAAACATTAACGTTATAGGTAATTTTAGCTTTCGACTACATAACTTTAACACGCGAGGAGATAGATTGTGGGGGGCCCGAGATTTATGCGTGGATCTATTTTGCAGGTACGCACGCAATTTCACTGATAGTATCACTGTCAACGCAAGCTTATGTTCTTCAGGCCTTGGAAAACAGTCCGGAGCCGGAAAGATGTCATTTTTTGTGAATACGCTATTAAAAGGCTGAATTTAGACCGACGCCATGCCTTTATCATCATTAATCGTGCTCATTTATAAATAGTAATGATATTTTTACGTTTTTTTTATGTAATCAAAAAATAACCTGGAATTTTCTGGCATTGCGATATTTTCATCTCATATTCGCGTTTCTGTTTTGCACTTTTCGCACTCTCTCTTGAAAGTGATATAATTAGTATGATCCTAGAATTGTGTGACATTTATATTTCTTATACAGTTTTCTTTTTTCAATGATGATTTTCTGCAGGAAATTAATCATCCGGCAACGGTTTTTGGTCTGTCCTTCGTGCCTTAAGTGATGAATTTATTACGCTCGTTGTGATTTAGCAAAATGATTATACATTTCTTTGAACGCTGATGGTTGAACAAATGATTCCGATTTACTGATGCCACCCCTCTTCTTAGGTCTGTAAAATTGCTTTACTATAGTTAGGTATTAAGAGGAAGCTCGCGTGATTTTGTTTCAATATTTAAAACACATCCGATTATGTTGAGGTCGCGTTTCGCAATTGCCTCGCTGGCCTCACAGGCAGTTATGAGGTGGCTGTCGATCGTGAAGATTTAAATCAAGAATGCTGCCTCGTGGTAAGCGTTTGAAAAGAAATGTGTCTTTGCGCAAAGTTTCTATTAATCTAGATCCTTCTTTGTCGCCAGAGGTAGACCAGTTAACGGAGCGATTATTGAAGTCAATGCATATTATTACATTTCTGTTTCTGATAACTTTATTTATTCCTGCGTAGAATTTCTCGTAAATGTTTTCATTTGATTTAGGAGGTCGATGCTAAATTACGCCCAGAACATACTTTTCATTATTGATCGTCGCTTTGCATACCCAAGTCTTGAATCGCCTCTCGTCTCGGTTGTAATTAAGCTGAATAACTTCTAAATTCATTTTCGCATAAGGCTATGTTACCTCCACCTTTTTTTTTTTTATGTTGAACGACACTTAGAAGCAAACGCATTTGTAAATCCATTAATAGCTACTTCACTTACCTGATGAGTTTTCCACCGCGTATTCATGCCATATTTCCGTGATCAAAAATGAATGCGGTTTTTCAGCAGTGCATGTATTATCAAGTGGCTGGCGCTTTTGCATAATGCTACGGGCATTTACGCATAGAATAATGTTTAATTTATTCCCTGAGTGTGCGCCGCGAGATGTCAACTGTCGTTTCACTGGAATAGTGCGTCAGACCTAACTATCAACAACTGGCCTCAACTTCATTAACCACATGTGGCTGCTGACCTGGATCGCTTCCTCAGTGTCCTCCCTTCTTCGGGTTTGGTGACCTGATGTTCTCCGCAGCACTACACACACTGTACTCCACCCTCACCTGTGACCTGATATCTTACCTCCATGGACCTCACTCTGGGTGTGGTTTCTCCCCAGTCAAGTCGGAAGCTTCCAAATCACGCTGCTGCTGCACCTGACTCAACTCTTCAAAACTTCCCCATCTAACACTGCCCAGTTTCTTGCCTTTTGCCTACACAATTTAGGTGGTCCATCGTTACACAAGCCCTGTCATGAATAAAGTTATCCCAGACGTCCACAAACATGACCCTTCACGACTACACAAACTTCGACACGTCTGTTAATACCCAACATTCTACTGAGAATGAGGGAACAACATCGTGCCTAGGAGCAAAACCACACACAACTGAACGCCTCTCGTTGTCCTCAGCTTCGACAAACTCTATTTGTTCACAACTTCTTGACCTACCTTCACTACATTGTTTGTCTGACCAGGTAAACAAACCCCGTCTCCCTGACGGTGACGACTAGTCGTCAACTCTTCAGCGACATGCTCGATTTTACCCCCAGGAAGACTACATGCCCACGCCCTCGCTCCCTTCCTACAAACTCCTTGTTCTGCTATATCTAACTAAAACTATCCCCAACGAAACCATGCTAGGAGCGTTTTCAACTGGTTCCCACCACCTGAACTCCGTTCCCGTCACGACATCCTCGTAACTGACATCTACCTTTAGCCTTTACTCCCTTTCTAACCGGCTGAAGGAATCTATGTATTTACCTTTCTTCTTACCTCACCTACTTCTATCTTCCAGCCTACCTTTTCTTCAACAACCTTGAACCACTCTCCCCTGACACCACCTACAACTAATCCCTCCAGAAACTGTAACTCTGCTACTTTAACGCTTCTAACTTAACACTTCACTCAAATTCAGTTTCACGAAGAAACATGCAGTGGTCTACTGTTATCCTGTTGATGAAGTCCTTCGTGAACCTCCCGCACACACGGGTATCTCGTTGCATTTGGCATGGTGACCTGAAGGAAGCTCGGGAGAGACACGTCCTCACTCCTGAGCCGACGGCAGCTGAATTTAGTTATCATGCCCTATCGCAAACTCTCTGCGGATGGAATTGTCTTTCGGTCCATTACCAGTTCGTGGCCTGATAGTCATATTGGTAAAACCTGCTGTTATATCAGTCAGCTGTGCTCAGTCCTCAATGATCAGCCCATAGTGTGGGGTATAGCCTGCGTCACCGTCCACCAGCTGATGTTGATGGGTCATCCAAAGTGATGCTTACTCTGAACCTGGCATTTTTTTTTAAAGTATCCCCATCCCCCAAAATTAAGAGAGAAAAGCGAACTAAAGATAGACTGATCCAAATTACGAATACGATTTATTCCATATGATGATTGACTACATCTTCCTGCTACTTTCCCCTGCAGCAAGACAAAACTCAATTAAAGAAAAATAAAATATATATAATGGCAGCTATTTGGCTGCAGCCAAACAAGAATAATCTTCCTGACGAAAAAAAGAAAAACAGGTCTACATGTCCGCACCAAATAATCATAAACCCATAAAAGTACAAGATTCTGTTTGCCCGCAGCAAACAGCCTGCCAGAGGTGCGAGGTGATCACTTAGCTGTTTCCACTGAGGCTTCCGGCGCTTCCTGGTACCGCCCTTCTTCTGCCTGCAATCTCTGCCACCCATTAGCCAGTGTTCTTCCTCGGCCTGGATTCGTTGGATCGCTGGAAGACATTGGCATGGACATCAGCTCTTCCTGCAAAACCTCCGGTAACCCCTCAATGCTGGAAGCCAGCCCGTGCGACCCAACCATCGAGGGTTCGCTAGAAACTGATCTAATTTTCCGGCGCGTAGGCTGGGGGCCCTCATCTGCCAACAAGCTTTCAGGCCTATGTACGTACTGAAGTACGGACTAGCAAGGATTATATACTATAGGAATACTGAAACGTCATCGATGACGCCGCGACTGCGGTGCGTCATCTGGTTAACACTCCTTCACCCCGCCTCGCTTTGGTATAAAAATGTACTAGGAAACCATTATTTATTCTTATTCGGTCAGATTTTTGCGCTTTTGATTGTTATGATAAGTAATTAAATTAGCAACTGTTGTGTTATTAATAGCATAATAACAGCAATACTGTGGAGAAACATGATAAACACGCTGCAGATATTGTTGTCATCGATGCTTACGTTTTCTTAACTTTATTAACATTAGTTTTCACAACTTAATTTGCAGGGTATCGATCCCGTCATATAATTAAGCACTTTTTATACACATATATAGGTATAATATTTATGCAATTATAAACTAAGTGAATTTACCTTACCAAACTTTCACTATAGAGCTTTATTACTTTTCTTTTAACGTTATCGCTTTCGATATGTTTTGGATCTCACCCGCGTAGACTTCTTCACGTTATCTTTTCGTTTGCAGGCCAATCGTCTTTCAAGGTGTGTTTTGTTCCCCAGGAAACCCACGAACTTAACACCTGACGGTTTTCCGCAGTTTACCCACCGTACTGACCATATACACCACAAATCACTATTTTCATTGAGCACGCCACAGAGAAACAGTGAAGTCAACAAGTTTGCCGCCGGCACCCTACTTTCTGTTTTATGGATGTGACGTCATCCGCGTTATCAGGGCAAACAAAAGCTTAGTGAGTCATCTCATAGTATAATCCTGGTACTAGGTTTAGCGCAGTCGTCTGGGGAGCCGGCTACCGCATGAACACCCAGCAGGAATACGGCGGTGGGGGCAGAACGCACATGGCAGGCTACGCACCCAAAGATAGTTACATAGTTGTATTAATTAAAAAGGCTTATGCAGAATGTGCGAATGCAGCGAGTACAAGTAAGTGGATGAGCGGAATGAGCACGAATGTGTGTGTGTGTGTGTGTGTGTGTGTGTGTGTGTGTGTGTGTGTGTGTGTGAAAAACAAATATTGCGAACTTATAAACATGAACAAATCTGAAATACTTCTCACCTGCAGCGCAAAGTCGGCGTCATCGGCGTACTGCTGCTGAGTCTGACGTTCTGCACCTTCTTCCAGACGTTCTGGTTAGGGAAAAAAGCAGGTGGATCAGGCTTTTGGGAAGACTTCCAGATCGCGTTCATGGCCGCTGCTCGAGATCCGTCATCACGGTGCTACCGAGGCCCGGTGCGTCTGGGTGACGCCTGCGTATGGCTTTCAGCGCACTTATTCTTATCCATATAGATTTGCCTAATCTCTTTAAAGTTCATTATTGAGGAGCATTAGCAACTTGATACGAGTCTATTCCAGCCACCTACCACCCCTGCTTATAAACCAATTTCTTCCTATTTCTTTATCGAGCTTGAACCCGCGGTGCCCAACCTACCAAGCTTGCAGGTGTGTGCGCCTTGTCTTCCAGCAGCAGTATGCACAAGGCACTGTTATGCCCAGGACGTGGCGTGTATTGCCAGCTGCGGAGGGGGGGCCGCAGTTAGCAAGTTCTGTAGAGCAGTCAGCATGAAAATATCGATAAAAATAGAAAGAAAGACAACATTGCTGCAGAATTTAAGAGGTAGAAAACTGTTAAGAGGAGTTGCTGAAACAAGAGCCTCAAGCCCCGTTAACATTGTGCCGACTTTGGCCACGACAACCCAGCGACTTTGCATTTGGACAGTCGGTTCACGCTCCAAGAATGGGGATATTTTTTTATGTCTGGTGTCAGCTAGGCATGATTGCCGGGGACTGTCTGGGGATGATATTAATTGCTGTCAGCATGTCTGCGACATGCCGCCAACTAGTCTGAAGACGAGCCTCTTCAAAGGTCACTCCTGAATGGCGCCATGTTCATGATAATCGCCGAATCTGCCGACTGATTGGCCGACAGTCGCAGACGGTCTTGACGACAGTCTTGCAGATTGCCCGTCAATCTGCTGGGCTGACCAGCTGGCTGATATTTGCGAAGGAGGTGCCCGACGGTTCGCAGGATCGTCTTGGCGGCAGCCCTTGCCGACTGTCGCCGAATTCCACCAAAATTATAAAGGATATTCATGCTCTTTTCCGCCTGATAGCCTACAGGTCACCCTTGGCAAGGTGTAGAACTTGACGCCTCCCGATCAGTTACGAAGCTGCTGGATCGCGGTGGATGGTATTGCGAGCACATTCAGATAGAATATGGCTGCAAAACCAAAAACTCTGGGCAGACGAATCTTTGATCAATGCATATTAGGTTATTTGTCCAGTATGGACACTGCACCGAAGAAGGCACGGAAAGCACTTCACAGTATTGATCCCTTGTGGCCAATCATTGAGCAAAGCCAAAGAAATGATAATCGAACAGCGTTAATGGGAGTCTTCTTGACCCAGAAGTAGGGAGATCATCACGCCTGATCAGGCATCCCGCGATAACACAGGCGGACTCTTGGCTGCTATCATGTGACTGCTTGCAAAAAGGAGAAGACGAGCATAACGACATGGAACATGTGAACATTGTACCAATTGGTGAAAAAATTGCTGCTGGTGTGGAAGGAGATGAATAGATTGAGTGATTGATATCATGGGAGTCAGTGAGGTCAGATGGCGGGGAGTTGGCGAGAATGAGAAGGAGGATGTTTTTTGTCTATTCAGGCGGCAGACGAGGCTGCCAGAGGGGTTGAGTTGTGATGAGTCTGAGAGGCTAAATGCTTGAAGGATACCGCTGGGCAGTGTTGACAGGGTGCTAGTGGTGAAAATCATTAACCATTTGATATAAGTATCACATGGCTACGCCCCCAAGCAGTGAAAGAGGGAAGATGGCTAGATGAGTTTTATGATGTTGATCACAATATAATGTAAGAATTTGTGAGATTACAATTAAGTGTGTGATAGCAATGCAAGGTGGGTGAAGGCAGGTTAGAAGAGGTTGGGGACCGTTTGACTGGGGGGAGATGAATGAGAGGAGACAGATGAGTGAATTGATGCAGAACGACAGCAGAGATGCTGATGATTGCCACATAGACTTTGGATTATTGAAATCACTCAAAGATAGATGAAATCAAATGAGATACTTTTACTATCAATCGAAGATACATAACCAGTAACAAAGGGAGGACATAACCGGGCAGATTGTGATAGGGATTACGTTCCAGTTGTAGCAGCATATCAGGGTGAGAGTAAAGAAAGTGAGGAGGGAAGTTAACCAAGAAGGACAGGTGTTGAGGAGAAATGAAGACTAAAGCAGAGGTACATAGTAACAGTGGAAATAACATGAGATGTTCAGGGATGAATGCGACGAGAATGATCCGGGACAACAGTGGAAGAAGGATGCAATAGATGAAGGCAATCAAAATAAAATTAAGAAAGAAAGAAGAGGAAAAACAACGACTGGATAACAGATGAAATATTGAGTTGATGAACGAGAGAAGAGATACACAGGGCGAAATGACAATGCATACAGGAGAGCTGTAAATATTAGACAGATTAAGAAGATGTATAGCTAAAGGAGAAGGGCTGAAGAATAATTTTTAGAAATAAAGATCTTAGCAAGAGAGATCAAGAATGATGTACGATAGGATTCGAGAAATTACATGGAAAAAGAAGTAATCATGGAAGGCTTTTTAAAGACAAAGATGATAATGTATTAATGAAACAGAAACAATTAATGAAAGCTAAGGAGTACATATGAAACGCTTTGGAGAAATGACAGACAAGAGGAGGAGGAGGAGGAGAATCCTGTACATGAAGATGATAACAAATAATGGAGAAGAGGTGAACTTTGCTATGAGTGATGAAGAAAGAGAAAGCTGATGGAGAGGATGGCGATTGAAATGTTGGAGGTCTGGGAGAATTTGCAATAAGAATATTACAGTTT